>NW_024387039.1:143837-227011 GCF_900408965.1 Simochromis diagramma | reverse complement strand
CCGATTAGTGTTGTTGAAGAAGTCGGTCTGAGGAACGTTCTTAGGATCAACAAATGACGGCATGTATGAGCCTCCCTCAAGACGCACCATTACAAGAAGAACACATGAGCTGTAGAAAAAGGAGAGACTATGAAAGCCACAGCGTTACAACGTGCACCAGCTGTCTCTCTGGAGACTACTGGGCGTGGCTGGGTAACCATGGTTACTTGGAAGTTACAGTACATGATATTAATGAAGAGTGGGAGCTGCGTTCTATAGCAAACAATTTGTTATGAGGTAATCAGCTGATCTTACTTTAACCGGAAGCCCTTCGCAATAATTGCAATGCCTTTATTTTGTACAACTACCATCAGTTCGTCTGTACTGATGGTAACTTAAAGTCACACTAATGTCGTTTAGTTTCTATAGTGTATGTAGTAGAAGTATACTACAGTACCCTGATCACTGATAGGATAGATTTATGTAGATATACACCTTTGTGTTTAACATTACTGCATTATAGTACTGTGATCTTTGTCCTTATATATGGCTATATTAGCTATACTGATGTATGTACATATATGTACGTACATATATAACTGGATATGTAACTTATCTATTCATCTTATTTGTCATGTATTTGTATTGTGTACTTCCTTTTTGTAAGAAACCACACACGTGATCACAGCCACAAGAATCAATCAGTGAAAGAATAAAGTGTCTCAAACCAAACCTTAAGCTCTTTATTCCACATGCTGGGATCATTTGGCCTTCAGTGGTGTTCTGGCTGACACACCGGAGTGAACGGAGTGCTAAAGAGTGAATCGGACACACCAGTGTCATCCCTGATATCTCCACTACATTTAATCGTCCTTCAGCTTGTGGCTGCCGTTAGCTGGACTGCTAGTTAGCTGATCTGCTAGTTAGCCAGTGTGCTAGTTAGCCAGTGTGCTAGTTAGCCGGTTCGCTAGTCAGCTGGTGTGCTGACCAGCGAACCAGTAGGTTACAAGATGAGCTTGTCTGTCTGATGAGCCAGCTCTCTCTGTCTTGGTCATTTTATCCTTGGGCAAGACACTTCATCACCTACCGCTTACTGGTGATGACCAGAGGGGCCGATGGCGCGATATGGAAGCTACAACTGTAGCTTACCTACACCAGTGTGTGAATGTGAGAGTGAATGAATAGTGGAATTGTAAAGGGTCCTTGAGGGTCTCGAAAAGCGGTATATAAATGCAATCCATTATTATTATTAAGAGCATCTTTAGGCCTGACTGTGCTCATTCTTCCTCCAACCTCTCCTTACCAAAGATAACAACTACATCAGTATTAGCTCAATAACAATTTCTGCAATTCAATTGTGGACATTCATTTTTAAACCTTGTGTAAAACGATAAAACCTAAAAGTCTGAGTATTATTCTTTGTGCAAACAGCTCTTGCAGGTTACCCCGGACTTAATAATTAAATAATAATAATAATAAAAATAACCTTTCCTTTGAGCAGCTGTTCAGGCTACTAAACTCATCCCAGAAATAACAAGTGACACCATTAATAGTGGAGCTAACTTTAACAGGTGAAACTGATTTGACCTATAAGGCTACTGCAGTTACTTCTTATCAGGTTTAGTAGGGAAGACATCTGGATGAGGTAGTTAGTACCGGGCGACTCCCCTCCCCCACATCGGCACCAGAACCCTGTATTATCTACAGGGTAAGACTGCCTGTTTTATCAAACTATGGCCATTACTACTGTGATCATTTGCAGCCCAGTGTGCCGCTCTCTCTGCTGGGATGAACCACGGGAGCTCACCCAGTCATCCCTTTCTTTCTCTCAAGAAGAAGTGAAATAAATGTATTTATTATGTTACGCTGTTTTTTTGCAAATTTGCATCACAATATTTATTTTCGTTTTTCCTGCAGTGTATAGAAATTGGTGTATTTCAAAAATAAAACTATGAAGACACTCAAAATAAATTTCCTGTGGTGGGAAACTATTTTGTGCAACTTTTTTGTATTTACAGTTTTGAGGGATAAGCCTCTTAAATTTCTCTAACTAGAAATATATGTAAAAAAAACAAAAACAATTTTCAATTTTTTTTGTAGTTTATTGCACTTTTTTGCAATTTATGTGGTTACTATGCACTTAATGCAGACATATTATTAAAATTTAGGCTGTAATGGTTGTATTGATGTATAGCAACTTGAAATGCTCCCAAAAATGGCTCCACAGCATGTAAAAATATAATATAAGCTCTGGCGGACTTGGTTCTATGGTAGGTCTTAAAGGGTTAAGGCTGTGTCATTGTTCAGCCAAGGAAAGTGTGTAGAAAGGTAGATGTCTCCAGCTTGGGAACGGGTGAAACTGCAGATCACCCGAAGCCCTTGATGGATACAAAATAAAATATAAAATATATAATAATAAATTACTTGGTTCAACATGCAACAGAGTGAATGAATGTGACTGGAAGTTGGATCTGAGATGAGGCAAACAGAAGACCAGTCTAAAAGTAGGCACAAACCTGTTCAGAGAAAAAGCAAATTTGTACAGGTTGAATGAATTCTAAATTATCTGTTTGCTGAGTAAGATGATCCTAACTATTAAATTGGCTCAGTAGTAGTATAGTGATATACACTAATAAAATATTGTAATATACTATTGTCATTATATAGAAAGAAAAAGATGATAATATTAATAATGATATAATATTAATAACAAGAAGTATCCTAGTCAGTATGATGTGAGATGGACAATTGTTATGAAGTAGTCTGCATCAAGCTTAAGGTTTGCTCAAACTCAGTATAATGACATATGAGATGAAGACAATAAAGGCAATATCTAAACAAATTAGGTGCATAGAGGCACTTAACCTGTTTGAAAACCTGTCATTTATCCTAGATAAATATTACTGAGATATAGAGCACATCTATAATAACAACTAATAAGCCAAACCCTGTAGATAGAGAGTCTAATATTCTTTAAATCAAACTGTAATGAATAAATGAAGCAAGAAGATTTGGTGGCTCCAAGTGTTGTAGAAGAAAAGATAAAACATCTCATTTTGCGAAATCAGCCTTTAAAATTAAGTACTGTGAATAAAAAACAAACAGCGAACCAATCAGTAGTCGCCAATGTCCTCCTAATTTCATTCAAAAAGAAATCAAATATGTATATTATGGGCCCAAAGGAGCCTAAATCTTTAAATTAGGCAGTACATAAAGTATTTTTTTAAATAAACAAAGACATGACTATAAGAACTTTTAGTAATTCAGAGTCCAATTATCCACTCAAATGTGAATAAAAGTTCACTTGACAGCTGTATAAAAGTTACCTGTTTATACAATAATATAAATCACATTTCAAATGATCATCTGTGGAAAAGTTTGAATCCTGACCTGAGAGTTTCCACTGCACACTGTGAACTCTTTAGTCCAGAGGACAGAAGCTTCACTCCTGAATCCTGCAGGTCAGAGTTACTCAGGTCCAGCTCTCTCAGACTGGAGGACTGGGAGCTGAGGACTGAGGACAGAGCTTCACAGCTTCTCTCTGACAGGTTACAGCCACTCAGTCTGAAAAATAAAAGACAGTCTATACAACAAGTACTCATGTAGAGTTTGTTAATACATTTCACAACATTAAATGTTGACTTTCTATTTTTAAAGGAAACATAAACATACTACGATACAACATCATATGTATGAACTTTAATTAATAATTGTAAAAACTAAATGTTTTCTGATCTGACCTCAGAGTATTCAGTTTACAGTTTAAACGTTGTAGTCCAGCAGACAGAAGCTTCACTCCTGAATCCTGCAGCATTCTGATACTCAGATCCAGCTCTGTCAGACTAGAGGACTGTGAGCTGAAAACTGAGGACAGAGCTTCACAGTTTTCCTCTGAGAGTTCACAGATGTTAAGTCTGAAGATAAAAACATGAATAAAGATTGTTAAAGTGTAATCAGGGTGAAATAGCTTATTGTATTGTGCTGAGCAGGTTAGTAAAACTTCACTTTAACTTCGAAATGAATAAAAATGCTATGAAATAAGGATAACTGGATAAAGACATAAACAAAAACAAACATCAAACACAAACAAACAGAACTAAACAGAATACAAATTGATCTGACCTCAGAACATTCAGTTTGGCGTGTGGACTCTCCACTGCAGCAGACAGAAGCTTTACTGCTGAAGCCTTCAGGCTGTTGGTACTCAGGTCCAGCTCTCTCAGACTACAGGACTGGGAGCTGACCACTGACAACAAATTTTCACAGCCTTCCTCTGAGACGTTACAGCTGCTCAGTCTGTGAGAGAAAGGGAAAAAACCAAAACAAAAAAAACAAACAATATATGTGATCAAATTAAATTTGTTTATATGTTGCACCCTTTTTTTATTTTTTTTATTTTAAACCTTTGAGACTATGAGTGCTACCAGTCCAGTGCACACGATTGGTACCTTGATGGTACCTTGCTCAGGGGTACCACAAGGTAACTATTCGGTGGATTCGACCCCTGACCTTATGATCATGGGGCGACCACTCTGCCTACTGAGCTAATAATTCTGTGTATACTATCATACAATATTAACTAAAACAATTATTTTAGAAAATTTTACTAATTCAATAATCATTATGCTCATTACCTTTGTATTGTGAAGAACACTGGATTTTAAACACTAGCTGTATATAACTCTTCCTGTTAAAGGTGTGTATAAAGGAAATGAGCTGAAATCCTGTCTTCCTTCTCTCAACCCAACTGGTCGCATCAGATGGCCCCGCCCCTCCCTGAGCCTGGTTCTGCTGGAGGTTTCTTCCTGTTAAAAGGGTGTTTTTCCTTCCCACTGTCACCAAAGTGCTTGCTCATAGGGGGTCATATGACTGTTGGGTTTTTCTCTTTATCTGTGAAGTGCCTTGAGGCGACTTTTGTTGTGATTTGGTGCTATATAAATAAAATTGAATTGAATTGAAATGCAGACTTCATGGAGAATGTTTGCTGTCAGGATATATCAAAGACAAAGCAGAGATCCATCCAGTCTCTTCCACTAAGCCCACAGAGGGACAGACAACCACTCTCACTCACACCTGCATGAAGTTTAGATCACCAGGTAATCTAACTGCATGTCAGGGAGTTTTTAATGTTTTATTTGATTATGCTTCAAATGTTATGTTATACTTATGTTCACATATTTCACCAGACAGTTTTCTGTTGAAACAGGAAGCTGACCCTGTGACTGTAGACATTTACCGCAAGAGACCAGTACAGAAATACACATCCGCAGAAGTTGACTTGCATTATATTATTCTTAGAAATTGACTTGTAGCACACACACTTTGTGACACACACACACACACACACACACAGCTTACACACAGACAGCATCAGGACCTGCGTAACAGGAAATGTGATTATATTTGCATATTGACGATGTAACCTATAAAAATAAACGAATGCTGCAGTTCGGTGTGTCTCTCTGTTTGAGATTCACCCGTGCCGCACGTTATCAGTAACAAGTGTCTCGGTGTTGTTTATTCACCTGACTGTTTGATAACTGTAAATCTCTGACATTTAATTGGTCCTTCGAAGCCGCTAATGGACTGGTATTAATAGTAATATTACGCTCCATTTCACAGTGGTGTCCTTCCTCAAGTCCCGACGCCGTGGCAAACCTGCGTTGAAGCCTCTGCAGAGCTCCCTTCCGGGAAGGGATTAAGTCCAGGGACGTGAATGCGGGTCCTGGCCAACGTCTTATACAGGTCCACGGCGGTGGGATTTGAAGGAGGACGCCCGACCGGCAACTACAAAGCCAGGTGAATATTCCACACTTAACACACTTCGCGGAAAACAATCGGCTGGGACAGCCTGCGTGGTCTGAGTACATTAAAAATAGGCAGTAACCTATTCGCTAACAAAAGTCTATAGAAAAACTAATTTTATCCGCTCACCTGAAACAGTGGTTGGAAGCCTGATAAATTTAATTGTCTGCTCACCTGAAAGAGAGGTTGGAAGCCCGACAAGTTACCCGCTCGCCTGAAATAGAGCTGGTAGCAGTGTAACGGTTAGCAGCTTGCCTGAAAGACGGCTGGGAGCAAGATACTAATAAGACACCCAGAGCTGTCCAGCACAAATTTTGCGCTTATGAACTGTTGTTTTACTGTTTTGTTGGTGGAGTAAGTTGATTTCACAGTTATTAGAAAAACTGAACTACTCCACCGAATTGTTTACCGTTGGTCGCTCACGTGCTGGTAGAACGGGAGAGAGGTTGTGCTTCAACACATAAAATTGACACCGCCCTCAAGGATTAGCTTGAGGGTAGAAGGCTGTGTCAATAGCCACTCTCATTTCCTCATGCCAGAGAAAAGCGCCACGGGTGTGTTTGTATGTGTGTAAGAGCGTCATGTATCTATAAACTAAGGAAAAAATGGGTAATAAATCTACAAAACTCACTGCTGACGAGCAGTGGTTAGAGAAAATTTGTCCCGGAACCGAAAGAAATTAAACTGCCCTGCGTGGGGGGGAAAATGTAATCCCTCTGCAGTGAATGATAAAACCCTTATTAAGTGAAAAGTAGAGATCAAAGTAGTTTAAAAAGGTTGGAAACAGACCCCAACGAATAGATATAAATATAAGAAGTACAAAATTACATTAGAACTTATTTTTAATGTATTGAAACTAATAATAGGAAGGATAACTACCTGTAAACTTATATTAACAATGAAACATAGTTGGCATGACGACCATGCCCAGAATGTATAAACTAAATAAAAGGAAATAATTCACATAAAAACCTTTTAAATAGAATAGAGAAATGTATAAGGTACATTAACCCTTTAAAACCGGTCAGAGCGGGCACGCTCCGTTTTGCGTAACTATTTTTAAATCCCGGTAGCACTGCAACCACGTAAGCTAGCGAAAAAATTGTTTTTACATATGAAACCGAAGGAGTTGTACTTACATCTTATGCCATCAGCTTGTCCTAAGTCACAGTTTCCTTCCACATAAAGCTTTGCAAAAACTGCATAAAAAGCACTTGCAGCAACAAAAACATAATATTCCAGAAACACACTTTGCCGATCCGATCAGCTGTTCATAACACTTCTTACGTCCATCAGCGCGAACTATCGCATGTCTGCCATGACCTGCCCGAAACCGGAAGTGACATCATTTTCGCGGAAATGTAGTTTTTTTACCATCAGGGCCTCAGGGCATATACTGGTCTTTTTAAAAGTTATCTTTGACTTTATGACTTTCTGTGTCGTTTCTGGGATGCTTAGGACTCATATTGCACTGCTGGAAATAGTTTATTTTGATGCATATGCTGTTTTTTTGCAAATTTGCATCACAATATTTATTTTCGTTTTTCCTGCAGTGTATAGAAATTGGTGTATTTCAAAAATAAAACTATGAAGACACTCAAAATAAATTTCCTGTGGTGGGAAACTATTTTGTGCAACTTTTTTGTATTTACAGTTTTGAGGGATAAGCCTCTTAAATTTCTCTAACTAGAAATATATGTAAAAAAAACAAAAACAATTTTCAATTTTTTTGTAGTTTATTGCACTTTTTTGCAATTTATGTGGTTACTATGCACTTAATGCAGACATATTATTAAAATTTAGGCTGTAATGGTTGTATTGATGTATAGCAACTTGAAATGCTCCCAAAAATGGCTCCACAGCATGTAAAAATATAATATAAGCTCTGGCGGACTTGGTTCTATGGTAGGTCTTAAAGGGTTAAGGCTGTGTCATTGTTCAGCCAAGGAAAGTGTGTAGAAAGGTAGATGTCTCCAGCTTGGGAACGGGTGAAACTGCAGATCACCCGAAGCCCTTGATGGATACAAAATAAAATATAAAATATATAATAATAAATTACTTGGTTCAACATGCAACAGAGTGAATGAATGTGACTGGAAGTTGGATCTGAGATGAGGCAAACAGAAGACCAGTCTAAAAGTAGGCACAAACCTGTTCAGAGAAAAAGCAAATTTGTACAGGTTGAATGAATTCTAAATTATCTGTTTGCTGAGTAAGATGATCCTAACTATTAAATTGGCTCAGTAGTAGTATAGTGATATACACTAATAAAATATTGTAATATACTATTGTCATTATATAGAAAGAAAAAGATGATAATATTAATAATGATATAATATTAATAACAAGAAGTATCCTAGTCAGTATGATGTGAGATGGACAATTGTTATGAAGTAGTCTGCATCAAGCTTAAGGTTTGCTCAAACTCAGTATAATGACATATGAGATGAAGACAATAAAGGCAATATCTAAACAAATTAGGTGCATAGAGGCACTTAACCTGTTTGAAAACCTGTCATTTATCCTAGATAAATATTACTGAGATATAGAGCACATCTATAATAACAACTAATAAGCCAAACCCTGTAGACAACAGCTAAACCTACAGGATTGAGAAGCTGAATTAAAGATGTGGACACCGCTAAGTTGATGAACATGTTACACATTTTGATTTATTTTGATTTATTTGTTTTTAGAGCAGAGGCTGCATGCTATTAAAAGCCAACACATGCAGCTGTCTGTGCTCAGTTTTTCCCTCACACTTCTGCTCTGTTTTAGTAGCAGCATTTTTCTTTTTGTGTCCTGACTCATGTATGTTTTCGGTTTTGTTTGATTATTTTATTTTGTTGGTTTGGAAACAAATTTGTGCCAATACTTGTGGATTACAGTGGCACATAGTGATTAGGCATATGATTTACAAATGCATATGATTTACAAATGCCCAGTTTTAGAACTGTGAGCTATGAGCTATGAGCAATGCAAAGTTTAGAAAAATATATATATACACAAAACAAAAAACTTCAAAGTTTAAAATATGTAAGATGTGTGAATTCTTTGAAAAACTAGAAGGTATCTGAAAATGCCTCAAGTGAAAATGAAATTCTCTAATGACACTCTGATAGTTAAGTCAGCATCAGGGCCAGAAGGCATGTATGCTAAGCTAATGTTAAATGAGGAACAAGGCCGAGCAGGCTGTCAGATAAATGTGTGCAGGGGACTCGGAGAGCCCCACTATTATTGGACCTTGGATCTGCCTCCGTTAGAGGCACTCCACCATTTAGCTAGCAGGTACTTACCAGCCTCATCAATACAGCAGCCATACACTGAGTATCACAACACGCTGAGGTTTAAGCGAAGCCCAGGCTGCTCAGTAATACAACCAGAAGCAGATGTAGGTTTAATAAGAGGAGCAGATCCAGTTGTAGTAAAAACTACCACAACTTACAGGCCAGTTAAACCACAATATCCCTTAAGCACAGAGGCTAAAACAGGGATCAGGCCAGTAATTGCAGATATGGAAAAAGCAGGCATTTTAGTAAAAACAACTGAAGCAACCTGTAATACTCCAATTTTCCCAGTGAAAAAAGCAAACACGGGGAAATATCGACTAGTACATGACCTTAGAGCAATAAATGACATAACAGAACAAATCCCACCTGTGGTGGCAAATCCACACACCATTTTAAATCAAATGACACCAAAAGAACAGTGGTTCTCTGTAATAGACTTATCCAATGCTTTCTTCTCCGTACCGCTGCACCCTGACTCACAAAAGCTATTTGGATTCTCTTTTGACAACCAGAAGTATACCTATACAAGGTTGCCTCAGGGATTCCAGAATAGCCCCACTCTTTATGCAGAAGCTCTAAGAAAAATCCATGTCACTTTGCACGCTTCCTGCCTCAGGGAAGTTCCTTCTGTACGTTGATGATATTTTAATTACAGGCAACACACAGGCAGATTGCAAAGCAAACACACTGAGAGTTTTGCAACATCTAGCAGAGCAAGGCCATAAAGTCTCACAGCATAAACTACAATTGTGGAGCCAAGAAGTGACATACCTTGGCCACAAGCTGACAGGACAAGGCAGACAGCTGTTAGACAGTAGAAAAGCAGCTGTACAAAACGCTCCTAAACCTGTCACCAAACAACAAATGATGAGTTATTTAGGTCTCTGCAACTTTTGCAGATGTTGGATACCTGAATACACACTGCTGGCCCAACCTTTGCAAAACCTGATCTATGGCAAACACTTAGCTCTGAAAGATGAAATAGAATGGACACCAGAGGCAGATAAAGCATTTATTGACTTAAAACTTGCCCTGCAAACAAGCACAGTTTTAGCTTTGCCTGACTATGACAAACCTTTTTGTTTGTATGTTGACGGAGGTGCCGGTTACATGAAGGCAGTTTTAACGCAAGCTTTCGGGGAAAAACAACGCCCACTCGCATTCTATTCCTGCAAATTAGACTCAGTCGCGTCAGGTTTGCCGACTTGTGTGCAATCTTGTGCCGCTGCAGCTGAGGCAGTTAAAAAATCGGCTGACATTGTTTTAGGCCACACACTGATTATTAAAGTTCCACATGCTGTAACTTCCATTTTGCTACAAGCAAACTTGTCTTATTTGACCAATGCAAGACAGCTGTCGTTTGTAGGCATTTTACTCTCACAATCACACATTACAATCGAAAAGTGTGGTCAGTTGAACCCAAGCACTCTTCTTGCTACGGAGGCAGATGGTGCCGAACACAGCTGTATGCAGAAGCTGAATGAGGAAACGAAACCCCGACCAGACATTTACAGTACACCCCAGCCTACCTTTGTAGACATTTTTGTGGATGGGTCAGCATCCAAGAATAGTCTGGGTCGCAACTGTGTCGGTTATGCAGTAACCACAGCAGACAAAGTTTTAGAAGCGAAACCTCTAACTTCCTCTTTTTCAGCACGGAGTGCTGAGCTCATTGCTGTGCATGCTGCAAAAAGGTCAAGATATAAATAGTCACACTGACAGTCAATATGCGTTGCACACCAAAAAAAAAAGATAATTCAGAAATTACTAAAGGCAATAACTTCGCAGACCAAGCCGCAAAGAAGGCCGCACAGCAACTACTACAAACTTTGATGTCTAAAACTTCACAGCTAATACCACTTGATGTACTTAAAGACGAACAGAAAGCCGCACCTATTGCAGAGCAAAAGAAATGGCTGAAGTGTGGAGCAGAACTACACAATGACTTAATGTCCTGTTATGGCAAGCCAGTATTGCCTAAATCCCTAGACAAGACAGCAGCATTAGCGACACACGGATTAACACGTGTGTCGAAAGGGGGGAATGTCGGATATCCTCCCTAAGCACTTCACGGGAGACCTTTTTCACTGCCTCTCACTAGTGAACCTATTAATAAGTCTATAAGAGAAACCACCCTAGCAGAGTGGATGACTAAGCTGTTTGAGAACAAGGAGATTGTGCTAAAAACAACCAACTGCCGAGTGATATGTTTCTAGTGTCTTGCAGGTTGCAACCAGGTGATTGGATCCTGGTCAAAGTACTCCAGAGAAAGAATTGGAGTTCACCAAGGTGGGAAGGCCCATATCAGGTCTTACTTACCACACCGACTGCCTGCAAAATAGCAGAAAGACCATCTTGGATCCACCAAAGCCACTGCAAAAAAGTGAGTGACAGTCCAGACGTTTAGACGCCGGTTCCCCTAGCTTCCAGGTGATCTACCGGTGGAGGAAGGGCTGATAGGGTATATCCCGCCTCTCCACTTCGCTGGTAGTCTACTCACCAGAAGTCTAGGTGTGCCTGGTCATCATGAAGAAACTTGTCCTCATAGTGGCTGGCATCGCACTCCTAGTGAGCCTATTGATACTCACCTGGAAGGACGAGGTCCCACAGCACCACCTGCAGAAGAAATGGTCATATGACAACTCACACCTGAAGGATATGGACAAAGAGCACAACCACCCCTGGCTGAACAATGCCTGGTACCGGTACATCTACAACCGAGTACATGCAGAAGACAACCACACAGGCTGCTACGTCTGTTCTCACCTCCCAACAACAGCAATGCAAGCCACCCTATATGGAAAATCACCCAGCCTTCCCAAAGCCCTATGTATATTCCACAAAGCCATCAATGGAACATGTTCCCCAGAAGACATCTTCTTCTTCAAGGTTCAGTTAAAGGCACAAGACACAAAACCCACACTGCCACGGTGCAATGGAACACAGATCAACTATACAACTAATAAGGTACTGTTCTGTAAACCAGACATCTCAGACTGGAACTACAGCTGTGATGACCGATACTGGGTACACCTAAACGCAACCAATGACAGGGGAAAATCATTCAACGTCAGGAGGGAACCAGGAATACAACATCCAATGTGTTTCACCTTCGCATACGGCAACAGAAAGTTGGGAAGGAATCAAAACTGCTCCCAGACTTTCCGAATGCCGCAGGACAGAAAGGCACAGACAAGCTTCCTGAATGGCACATATTGGGTGCAGGGTACAGCATGGACATGCGGCTCAAGGACATACTTCACCATCCCACCCAACAGTACCGGACTCTGCGCCCCAATTTTAGTGTCAGACCACACATTCAGAGTATTCCATCAGAACCAACCACGACGCAAGAGGAACACTGATGACGTGCAACCCCATGACCCAATCTGGGGCAGTGATGTACCAGCGGAGTTCAAGTTGTGGACCACCGGACAGAAGGTCCTGCACTCACTGTTCCCATGGGTCGGAACTGGAAAAAACACGTTAAGAATTGAGACTCTTGACTACCGATTTGGACTTTTCCTGAACAGCTCAACAAAGATAAATAAGGCTCAGAATGAGGAAATCGACGCGATCAGAATAGTGGTCATGCAACACAGGGTCGCCCTGGACATGATTCTCGCTGAGAGAGGGGGCCTCTGTGTCTTATTCAACACCACTTGTTGCACCTATATCCCGGACAACGTGCACTCCTTGACCATGACCACCGCCCTAGACAAGTTACGACAACTGAGTAATGCGCAGCAACAAGACTATGTCACGAACACAGAGGACTGGCTGACCTGGCTGCTGAGCGGCAGCTGGAAGACCCTCGTGATCAAAGGACTTGTCTTGATAGGAGTTCTTCTTTTATTGCTTTGCATGTTCTCAACTTGCATTCTACCCTGTATCAGATCAATGATTGACAAAAATGGTACAGGCCACAGTGATCACCTATGTTGGACTGCCACAAGAAGATGAACCGGACGAAGAGGATTTAGTATAGGAACACACACACACTCACACATACTGAATGATGCTACAATTGAAAATGTTATAAGCAAGTGATTGTTGGCTGATAATAAAGTATGATTGAAGTGGTGAAATATGGTAACAACAGGAGGGAATGTCAGGGAGTTTTTAATGTTTTATTTGATTATGCTTCAAATGTTATGTTATATTTATGTTCACATATTTCACCAGACAGTTTTCTGTTGAAACAGGAAGCTGACCCTGTGACTGTAGACATTTACCGCAAGAGACCAGTACAGAAATACACATCCGCAGAAGTTGACTTGCATTATATTATTCTTAGAAATTGACTTGTAGCACACACACTTAGTGACACACACACACACACACACACACACAGACAGCATCAGGACCTGCGTAACAGGAAATGTGATTATATTTGCATATTGACGATGTAACCTATAAAAATAAACAAATGCTGCAGTTCGGTGTGTCTCTCTGTTTGAGATTCACCCGTGCCGCACGTTATCAGTAACAAGTGTCTCAGTGTTGTTTATTCACCTGACTGTTTGTTAACTATAAATCTCTGACACTGCATGTCTGTGGACAGTGGGAGGAAACTGTAGAGGACCCAGAGAGTAATTCTGTGATAACACTGGTTATGGAAGCCTTACAGTTACATATGGTTACTGACAAGAAACACGACCTTAGAGGCAATTTCAGTAATGAAGACCGAGTTTCTCCCTCCATACGGGATGAAAACATGACAGCACAGCAGATATTTATATTTAAAAAGGGAGGGTGTGCACTGAAAGTGAGATACAAACTTGAACTTAAATTATGAACATCAGAAAAAGATGTAGGTGAAATCTGGTAGCTGAAGTTTGTGCTTTAGAATAAAACAACCAAACTCCTGGAGTTGGACACAAGTGAACAAGCTGAGGATAATAAACCTGTCAGAGGGGCTGAAGCATCAGAGCTCATGTTCTTATAGGCTGGGTCTGGATTGTCCTTTGATAAGAGTTACAGAACAAAGTGTGTTTTAGAAATGCTGGAGTGAAACATTAAAACTACCATATATTTACTGAGTGACTGATGATCATTTAATTTACTATTTTAAAAAAATGTTACAGTGCTCTTTGAACTCAGCATTTCTGATTTATTTCCCATTATTTTAACAATGAAGCGATGACAACAGATTTACTTACAGAGCTTTGTTGGAGGCTTTGACCACTGGCAGCATCCTCAGAAGAGCCTCCTCTGAAGCAGAGTATTTCTTGAAGTCAAACTCATCCAGATCTTCTTCTGATGACAGTAAGATGAAGGTCAGAGCTGAGCACTGAGCAGGAGACAGTTTGCCTGTGGAGAGACTTCCTGAAGTCCTGTATTGTTGGATCTCCTCCACTAGAGAACGATCATTCAGTTCATTCAGACAGTGGATCAGATTGATGCTTTTCTCTGCAGACAGATTCTCACTGAGCTTCTTCTTGATGTACTGGACTGTTTCCTGATTGGTCTGTGAGTTACTTCCTGTCTGTGTCATCAGGGCTCGTAAGAGAGTCTGATTGGTCTGCAGTGAAAGACCCAGGAGGAAGCGGAGGAACAAGTCCAGGTGTCCATTTGGACTCTGTAAGGCCGTCTTCACAGCACTCTGGTAGAAGTGTTTCTTTGCAGATTCTCCTGTTTCAGACTTCTGGGAGGTTGTTTGCTGTTGTTCCAGCAGATTGAGTCCAGAGTTGCTGAAGGTCAGATGGACATGAAGAGCAGCCAGAAACTCCTGAACACTCAGATGGATGAAGCAGAACACCTTGTCCTGGTACAGTCCTCTCTCCTCTTTAAAGATCTGTGTGAACACTCCTGAGTACACTGAGGCTGCTCTGATATCGATGCCACACTCTGTCAGGTCTGATTCATAGAAGATCAGGTTTCCTTTCTGCAGCTGATCAAAAGCCAGTTTTCCCAGAGACTCCATCATCTTCCTGCTCTCTGGACTCCAGTGTGGATCTGTCTCAGCTCCTCCATCATACTTGACCTTCTTCACTTTGGCCTGAACCACCAGGAAGTGGATGTACATCTCAGTCAGGGTCTTGGGCAGCTGTCCTCCCTCTCTGGTTTCCAGCACATCCTCCAGAACTGTAGCAGTGATCCAGCAGAAGACTGGGATGTGGCACATGATGTGGAGGCTTCGTGATGTCTTGATGTGGGAGATGATCCTGCTGGCCTGCTCCTCATCTCTGAATCTCTTCCTGAAGTACTCCTCCTTCTGTGGGTCAGTGAACCCTCTGACCTCTGTCACCATGCCAACACAGTCAGGAGGGATCTGATTGGCTGCTGCAGGTCGTGTGGTTATCCAGAGGCGAGCAGAGGGAAGCAGTTTCCCCCTGATGAGGTTTATCAGCAGCACATCCACTGAGGTGGACTTTCTAGGGTCAGTTAGGATTGTAGTTTTGTGGAAGTCCAGAGGAAGTCGACACTCATCCAGACCATCAAAGATGAACACAACCTGGAAGTCTTCAAAGCTGCAGATTCCTGCTTCTTTGGTTTCAGTAAAGAAGTGATGAACAAGTCCCACCAAGCTGAACTTTTCCTCTTTCAGCACATTCAGCTCTCTGAAAGTGAATGGAAATATGAACTGGATGTCCTGGTTGGCTTTGTCTTCAGCCCAGTCCAGGCTGTATTTCTGTGTTAAGACTGTTTTCCCAATGCCAGCCACTCCCTTTGTCAGCACTGTTCTGATTGGTTCGTCTCTTCCAGGTGAGGCTTTAAAGATGTCTTCTTGTCTGATGGTTGTTTCTGGTCTGTCTGGTTTCCTGGATGCTGTTTCCATCTGTCTGACCTCATGTTCATCATTGACCTCTGCAGTCCCTCCCTCTGTGATGTAGAGCTCTGTGTAGATCTGATTCAGGAGGGTTGGGTTTCCTGCTTTAGCGATGCCCTCAAACACACACTGGAACTTCTTCTTCAGCTTAGACTTAAGTTTACGATGACAAACAGCAGCTGGAAGTTCTGAATAATAATAATAAAAATACAACTTTAACAATCATATTTTACAAAATGCTGATGACATTTTCTGACCCACTGAGAAATGACTGAACACACTGGTGTCACACGTCTCTCATTTATCCAGCAGCTTAAATCTTTAGATAAATCCTCTTACGTCTCTGCAGACGGTCAGCCAGCTCCTCCTGCTTCATTCTCCTCAGGAAGTCCACTGTGATCTTCACAAATGCCTCTCTGCTGCTCCTCTGCTCATCATCCTCCCTCTGAAACTCCAAGCACTGGGGCTTATTTGGATTCAGAGCCTTCTGGATCTTCTTCAGCTCGTTCTTCACAAAAGTGATGATGTTGTCCTCCAGCAGCTGGAACAGAATACTTTATGAATGACCCACCACTCTGAACTTTAGTCCACACAACATCCACTTCTTTACCATCAAGGGGCATATCATCCACGACCTCTTTACCAATTATAGGTTTGACTTTATCTGATTAACTGAGACTTTCTCCACAACTCCATGATCCCAAAACGTTGATTCTGTTCATATGAATGCAGCGATTTCAGTGGGAGAAACATTTCACTGGTGTTCAGAGCTGAACTACCAACGGGTTGATGATCAAAGCCAGAAACTTGGAGATGTTTCAGGTGACTGAGTTGATCGTACAGACAACTGGTCTTAAAGGTTCACTCTGTTTACGCATACAGATCAGTATTTAAGGTTTGACTCTCATCATCCACTGGGGCACAAACTGGACGTCATCAGGACACAACAACACAGAACAAACACCATCCCCACAGACACAGCAGCCAGCGAAGCAGAAGAACTTCACATCAAGAAGGTCCTGAGTAAATGTGAACGCTGGTTTGAGGGCGGAGTCAAGGAGGCCATTTATGTGAAAAGGAAAGACCATCTCTGAATGGAGGAGGGGCCTAAGGGTACATTTGTCACCATCTTACAATGCTGTGATTGCAGCCATTCCCCAGCTCTCTGTCAACTGGACTCATGACCATTGATCAACAACCATTGATCAATGGTCCTGACAATATGCGTACCAATGATCAATGAACTGACCTCCCAGCCCATTGTTCCTTCAGTGGGCTGGTTTCAGTCATACAAATGTCCTGTTTATGAGATTGAAACCTGCAGTCAGCTGAGACTGAAGAAGTCACCTGATGATGATGAAACGTTTCTCCCACTGAAAACATCCAGATGAACAGAATCAAGCTTTTTGGGATTTACGTACCTGGATGATTGAGCATCAAGACACAACTCTGTGACTTTTCTCAGATGAATAAATCCTCTCCTCCAGCTTTGTTTACATCTACCAGCCCTGTGGCGCTGCCCAGGGACAATAATCTATGTGAGAGGTGGAAAGTCATACAGGTGTCTGCTCCTGCCTTCAGTTATTTTATCTACTGTGTGTCAACTGGCTGAACCTACTGCAACTGTCTACTGTCTCCCTAAACTCAACAATGACTTAGTGATCTATCCATTCTCTGACCAAAGACATCCTGCTGCAGGAGGTTAACATAGCAGCCAATGATGATCCCACTCACTGTGAACAACACATTTGGACCTGATTTGCTGCTCTGGTTTACACGTGAACTTCCACTGCTGCTGTCACCAACTTGAGAGGCTCTACAGAAAAACTGGACTTGTCCATAAAAATCATAAACTACATTACAAGGACAGCATTGCTCAATCAACTCTAATTACTATGGCCATGTTATCTCTTCTAACTAAGGTACAGACACTCAAACTTGCTGCTTTCAGTGAGAAGTCAAATGTCTGAATATGAGCTGGAAGCTGCTGAGAGTCCTCCCTTCTTCCCGTGGGGTTTACTTTCTCTACTACTTTCACTATAAACACGCCCCTTTCATGCACCTGCAGAGGGCCACCAGCAGATGGAGCTGTCTTAAACAAATCCACTTGGATAGTTAGCTGTAGATGATTTTCTCAGTATGATTGTAGGACTTTGAGTTATTCTTTAGATTTATTTAAACTCCTATATTGTGCACAAGCGTTGAGCGACCCATAATTTCTCTGTACTTTTCATAAGAGCAGCCAGACTTTCAGCTAGTTTTTCTTTTTTAAGAGCTCAAAGTTATTGAAGAAACAGTTATTCAGCTTCATTCCCACTGATCTCGACTACAAACTGTTTCACTTTGGTTTCTGTTTAAAGCCTCGATGTTTAAAACGTTTCCCTGTGATCACATTTGCACCGTCTGATTTCAAAGTTTGTTTTCTTTTGGTCATTTAGTCCACAGAGTCCTTGGTGTTCTGAAAGGGACCTATAAATAAATGCATTATTATTAATAATAAAGTAGTTGTTGTACATGTACAGACCATAAATATGGAGTCCAGCTGTGCTTGATGCTGCTGGGCAGACTGACCACTGGGAACCTCTGAGCTCTGCTGGTCCACTCTGTGGAGGAACCATGAAGGATCAGATCAACACAGGATAAAGATCCAGGAGTTTCTGCTCAAATAACTTCATCTGAATCAAGTCTGTCAAGTTTTAGACTCTCAGATTCTGAAGATATATTTTCTGTTTTCTATGAACTTTCTTTCATCAGTGATGGAAGTGATGATGTTGCAGAAGCTCAGAGGAAACTTTGAGACTTCATCAAACTGATAAATTCACTCACTGGAAGGTGAAACTGTGATGAACCATCAACTAATGCTCTCAGGAGGCCAAAGGTCCCTGAATGTAACTGTGCAGCAGATTCATCGAGTGTTTGAAACCTGACCACTTCCATATGTTTTCATTCTAACACAAGAAGTCCTTTTCTCATTGCTTTGATTTGAGTTTTCATTTGAGTTTTCTGAGTCTCGTATTTGGAGTCGAGTCTAATCAATGATCTGACAGAAGAACATTAAAAAGGATTTAGCAGTGCTGTCAACATTAACATGTAGGGTTAGGGTTAGGGGTTCATCTGTTATCATGATTAACATGATAAAAACCTTTAACACGACACATCTGGATGCAGAACGACTCAAATTCCCTGAAATGTTTCTATCAACGCACTTCGAGCAGTTTGTCCGAGTAGAGTTACCTTTGCACACGTGCAGATGTGCAGCACATCTGTTAGTGACGGCAGCTGAACCAATCAGCTCAATATGGAAGATGACAAACACACACTGACCTCTCGATGGAAAGTTTGAGTATTAAAAAAATAACAAGACGGACCAGCCGACCAACATGAAGGATTCTGCACATCGTGACAGAAGGAATTTTCTTTTCACCGAAGCACTTCCAGCTTAAAATATCACAACAATGCAAAGCACTGATGACACAACTGCCAAGTGGACAAACTGCAGACCTGTTAGTGTTGTTAATAACATAGTTTTGGTTCCTCGTGTCAAAGACTTGAAGAAGAGTGACAGAGAGTGTTAGACTGCTGCAGGATCAGTGCCACCTCCACAGACCTGTGAAGAAAATGATTGTTTGACAGATGGGCTCAGACTCAGGATCAGCTGAGGAGTTTGTGGCTGACAGAATCCTGCAGGTACAGAGCAGAGCCCATCATTAGCATGCAGGACTGTCCCTGGGGGGGTCGGCTCATTCAGGAGGTTAATCAATGTTTACATGTTCAATAAACATGTTAAGTGTGTAAATTTGCCCTTTTCTCTCGAGTCTGTTTGCTCATGAAATGAAATTTGATTCGTTTACATTAAAAATGATGTTTAATGGTGATTAATCCAAATTAATCCACAGTAACCCTGTGATGAGTCTGATTAAACATTTTCATTAACAGCAGTAATATAGATTATATATTATTATATATTAGTGCACACTTAGCTTTTAGTATATATGTTTGTTACAAAGTTGTATTTACAGCAGAGAAGCTGAGTTAAAGACTGAAAACTATTCAAAGTCTCTTTGAATTGAAGCGTTTAACATTCTTTGTGTTTATTCTGCATTGACTTCATTATATGGTGTAAACGTCTGTTACAGGCTTAAATATAAAGTTGGAAAAATGTAACTGCAGCTATTGATCAAGTAATTGTGATTAATCAGGATTAATGACAGAAGATTGTGTCATTAATTAGTCATGTTTTAATCTACTGACAGCACCAGTGTTCACTCTGGTGCCTCCAACTGTTTTACGCCCTTTCAACACCTTCGTGGTCAAAAGTGTACACGCACAAAATCTACAATAAAACCCTCATGCAGCAATAGGACAGACACACAATCCATTTATCTCTGTGTCTCAAACACACACACGTGTATTCAAAGCCTCGATTTGTTCATATTTCATCTGTTGTGTTTTTATCTTCAGCGTTTTCAGTGTTGCTGCATTTATACCAAAAATGTTTCCATTGATGAATCAGATTGATTTGAATGTGTTTCATCCATACAAATCCCTCCCTGGTGGTCACATGACTCTATAACATAACAGCAGTCATGTGACAAGAGTTTCATGCTGTAAAATGTCAAAATGGTTGAATGTGGTGGAGTAAAAATGTGAGATGTCAACGACTTTTCTTCAATATGAAATGTTTGCAGGGCCTGACAGGAAGTGGACGGACGCTCTGATCACTTCCTGTTTGCTGAAGTGGGTTTTCAGTTGTTTAGAAACCAAAGGCTTGTTTTAAAAGACAGTTTAAATGGGACTGAGGGAACGACGTGTTTGTAGTTTATATCCAACAACATCGAGCAGTTTAATCAAAGAGTTCATGTTGCTAACAGCTCACCTCTCTGCAGCAGACACAGGCTGCACTTTAAAATCAATGAGACGATCTTTAGACCAGTCACTCTGTAAGGACACAGAGCTGGGTGGAGGTCCAGGCTGGTTCCTGTGAATAATGATGCAGCAGTGATGTGAGTGCTGAGCTGTGACATGGAGAAGAGTCATGCACAGTTAGAGATGGTCATCTCACCTCTGAGCTTTGGTCTGGCTCTCATGTTCCCCACACAGAGTGCTTTTAGAGGGAGGGACTCCCTCCTCTCTGTCCTCACACTGATCCATGCTGCTCAATTCACATCAGCTCACACACACTTTCTACCTGCAGAGGAAACACAAATCATTCATGTGCACATCAGCTGAAATCCTCCTTTCATCATGTGTGCTGTCCAAATATCAGCTGCTTCTTTCCTGCTTCATCTCAGTGTCAGCTGGATGCAGTCAGACAGCAGTGTGAGGCAGAGGAAGCTGCCATCAGCTGCTCTGCTATCAGTCCACTAGATGGAGCCTGAAGCACACACGATGCATTCACTGACACACACTGATTCACTGTGACTGGAAGCTTCAGTCAGTCCAACACGTGTGAACAACATTTTAAACCTTTCAGCTGATCCAGGATTCAAAGAGGATCAGCAGAGTTAAAGCTTCACACTAATTCTTCCTGCTGAGTTTGCAGAGAACTGCACACACACTGATTCACTGCTAATGAGAAGCTTCTTCCATCCAGTAATTCATCATCCATCAGCTCTGCTGCTGCTCTCAGTCCTGGACTCTGATCACAAACTAAAAGCAGCTTTTTAACTCGTGTCTGTAAGAACTCTTAGTGTTAGCTTAGCGTTAGCATGCTGTGTGCTAGCTTAGCGTCAGAGCTCTGCAGGTGTCTCGTGTGTAAATATTAATCACAGTGACAGTAAAGGAGGTAAAGGGCTGTGACGTCATCACGTACGCTGCGTCCTCTGTGGGCTCTGAGTGAACTCACAAAGTACAAACTACAAGTACACAAACACGAACGTAGCTCAGAGTGGCGGACACACTCGGCCTCGTTGGTCCAGCTGTGAGTCCGTTACCGTGAACTATGGAGCGGCAGATTTGTGCTGAACTAAGCTGCACACAGCTGATGTTAGCCAGGAAACATTACACACTGACTTTAATGGAGAGACCGGAAATACAAACACACACAGTTTGTTGTGTGAAGAAATCAAACACGAGCTGAACAAACAGTAAAGTTCCTAAAGACAAACTGTTAAAGGAGGAAACAAAGCAAACTTACAGTTTCTTCACACACCAACAACAAGCTCCACTCCACGAAGTTCAGGAAGTGAAAGTAAACTTTGAGCCTAATGCGGCGTTTGAGGACAATCAGGAGCATTGGAACACTGTGCTGCGTTCAGTTAAACCTCGGAAATTCCCCAACCTCTGGCAGGCTGTGATTTATTTCTGCTGGTTTTCCTGTTTGAAGCACAAACATCTGTCATCACTTTGTTGTTCTTCTTCCTGCAGCGTTTAAATATTTAAGCACTGAACTGATGTTTCTTCAAAGCTCGTTTCAACCTGTTGAAGTCATGAATGAAAGTGCAGACTGAGAGTGGATCACATGATGTTTGAGGTGTGTCATGTGACATGTTGAGTATTGTCACACATGTCTAGATTGTCCCTGATATCATAACTGCTCAAACACTGATGATGATATTTGAAGAATTATTCCTGATGGCAGCAAAGTTTGAATGGAGCTCTCTGTCTGTGCTGATTTGTCGCCCTCTGGAGGTCAAAGCACAAACTGCATGATGTCACTGTAACCACCACAGTGACAGGAAGTGTTTTTATGACTGAAACACTGAAATGATGCTAACGGCTGTCGTTAGGCTCACTGACAGCAGTGCTGATGTGTTCATGTCAAACACTGGCTCAGGTCAGACTCCTTCATCCTTCTCCAGCGTGAGGCCGCCCTCAGACCCACAGGAGCTCTGACCTTTGACCTCCTGACCCTAACCATTTTAGTCTTCTTGCATCTGCAAATCCATCCAAACTGTAGCCGAGCAAAAGAAGCTGGAAGCTGTTCTATGAATGATGTTGTTGAAGGAGCTTGGAAAGAAAAGCGTCTGGACTTCTTTAAGTTGCTTGAAGAGGGACATGGACACCTTAACGCCCACTCACATCCTGGGACATTTGATGACAGGAAATCACATGATAGCGTGGGGCTAGATCTCACAATGGGTTCACCCAAAACCTTGGCTGATTGAGACCCACACCCGTTCTCACACCGTGGCTCGTGTGATTAGGTAGAGGATCAACAGGGGCTCCATGTCCCTGAATTTAAACTGAATCTAAACACACCGTGCACAATGCCAAGTTAGATAATGGTTAAAAGAACAAGATAAGAATAAATAAAAAGATAAAATAAGGATAAAAAATAACTTAAAAAAATAAAAGAAAAAGATAAATAACTGCAAATAAGTACAAATAAGTAACTGAAGACACGTGTGGTCTGCAGATGTCGATGTACATGGATGTACATGGAGTTTAATGTGCAAAATGAACTTAGTGTGCAAAGTGACCTGATGTGCAAACTGCAGTTTGAGGTCGGTCAGCTGTTCAGGAGTCTGATAGCAGTGGGGAAGATGGAGTTGTTGAGTCTGGATGTTCTAGATTTCACACTTCTGAACCTTCGTCTCGAGGGCAGAGGTGTGTCTCTGCTCTGGACTCTGTGATGGTAGCTGCTCTGCAGAGAGGGCAGCGGGGTCCTGATGATCTTCTCCACAGTTGTTATCACTCTCTGCAGGCGTTTGCAGTTTGCAGTAGTGCTGCCGTACCATGCAGTGATGCAGCTGGTCAGGCTGCTCTCCACAGTGCAGCTGTAGAACCTGCTGAGGATCTTGGCCAACATACCAAATTTCCTCAGCCTCCTCAGGAAATACAGCAGCTGCTGAGCCTTCTTGACCAGCTGTGTGGTGTTCAGTGTCCAGGTGAGGTCCTCACTGATGTGGGCGCCCAGGTACTGCTGCTCACCCTCTCCACTTCACGCTCCCGGGTAAACAGCGGCTGGTGAGGCCTCTTCTTCTTCCTCGTGTCCACTATCATCTCCTTTGTCTTATCAGTGTTGAGGGTGAGGTTGTTGCCCTCACACCGTGACACCAGACCAGCCTCCTCTCTCCTATAAGCCACGTCGTCCTCTCCAGTGATGCGACCGATCACTGCAGTGTCATCCGTGAACTTCAAAATGATGTTGTCTTTGTCGGAGGCGACACAGTCATGGGTGACCAGGGTGTAGAGGATGGGGCTGAGGACACAACCCTGTGGGACGCCAGTGTTTGTCTGCCAGTCAAACAGTCCTGTAGCCAGTCACAGAGGGTGGAGGGTGCAGGACGAGTGTAGCCAGTCACAGAGGGTGGAGGGCGCTGGTCGAGTGTAGCCAGTCACAGAGGGTGGAGGGTGCAGGCCGAGTGTAGCCAGTCACAGAGGGTGGAGGGTGCAGGTCGAGTGTAGCCAGTCACAGAGGGTGGAGGGTGCAGGCCGAGTGTAGCCAGTCACAGAGGGTGGAGGGTGCAGGCCGAGTGTAGCCAGTCACAGAGGGTGGAGGGTGCAGGTCGAGTGTAGCCAGTCACAGAGGGTGGTGTACAGGTCGGGTGTAGCCAACTTGTGAGTGAGTTTGTGGGATCACAGGATTGAAAGCCGAGCTGTAATCAACCAAAAGTACCCTGATGTATGAGTCTTTGTTCTCCAGGTGGGAGAGGTAGTAGTGAAGGGCAGTTTTCCCACAAAACAGCACAACCAAGGACTCAGAAGCACAACATAAAACACAACAAGTTAAAATGCTGGGTCACAAAGACCCGTGACAGACTCACCTTTAACTGCCCAAGACTGCGTCTGAATCTTTGGACCAACTTCAGGGATGAACTCAGTGATGTCAGTAAGACAGGAAAGGTTTTCAAATCAAGCTCACTGGGTGTGTTGCAGACTATATAGTTAGTGTAGTTGTTGTTTTGTGTGTCAGTTCTGCTACTAAGTGTCACAGTTGTTACAAAAAAGCCTCCAAGTAATAATAATTTACCTTCAAATCGTTCCTCCAACTCATTTAGTCGCAATCAAGCAGTTTGTTTCTTACAAAATCATCCAAGAAATGAACCTGAAAGATAAACTGTATATTTAACCAGACTAGATCTTTGTAACACATTTCTGTGTCGTGTTCCTGTTCCACACAGGTGCAGACTGTGGAAATCTCTGTGGCCATGTAGTGGGGAGGTTTAGGGTTGGGTATCAAAAACAGGTTCTTGTTGAGAATCGGTTCCCACAATTCCCTTATCGATTCCAGTCGCCTTGAATGACGTCACCATGTTGCGGAGCGTCATTTACCTGGCAGGAAACACAACGCCTAAGTGGCTCAAACGCTCAAAAGTTTGGTTACACTTTACGAGAACGGATGACAACAGGGCAACTTGCAATACTTGCAAAGTAGATATTTCATTTAAGGGAGGAAACACCACGAATATGCAAAAGCATTTGCTCACAAAACACGCGATGACCTTAAATGAATGCCGTGTTTTTAATTCCGCTCCGGACTCGTGAATCGTCCTCTCCCGTTAATGTGGCAGATAAATAATCAACCAACAGTGCATATTATGTTAGCGCGATCTGCCTTATTACAAAACCTGCCATTACTGTGCATTTAGGTGACCATGATGAGACAGAGTCTGGCTCAGATGCTGGCAGTTCTCACTGCAGTCTACCAGTAGTGTTTCCTTTCAGGCCAGGATAGACGAATGTCACCGAGCAGTAGTGATGTGACGTTCTGTATCGAGGCTTCGAAGCTTGTGTCGAGTAATGGAGGGGGCGTTTCCACGATGCGCGTATCGAGGCTTGCTTCATTTATGGGAGGAGCTGAAAATGATGACGTCCGAAGCCTCGCTGCCCGGCTGTACCACGTGACTGGTTCATGAAGTGGTTCGAACTTTGCCGCGAGATATGACAGCGATATAAGCCCTCAGACTTCATTCAAAATGTGGATGTTTGATGGAGAGTTGCGGTTAGTGAGAGTTTGGAGACAGTTTGGAGGTTTATGAGAGTGAGGAGAGAAAGTCAGGAGAGAATGGAGCCAGCTAAGAAGAGGAGGATGTCCTCCCCTGTGTGGGAACATTTTGATCTTATTCCTCCCAACAAGGTATGTAAATTTCTACAGAAGATGTATTTTCATAATACTGATGGTGCAATACAATTTATGTTAAGCTGTCTGTACTTTTGTACAAGGTGAAGTGTTTGCTATGTGCCAGGGAGCTGGGATATAACAACAACACCTCATCCATGCTTAGGCACTACAGAGCTTTGCATGAGAATAAGGGGAACACCGATTGTGGAGCAAGACCAGGTGAGCCATCAAATGCAATGATAATATAGGATGCAGTAATGTTACTAAATGATATAACAATATTATACAGCTGTAATAAGTTACGTGTGTGATATTTATATTTGTGCTTTGTCTTTATTGTCTTTCCTCAGGAGAACAATCTCAAATAGATGAAGACCTGGTTACCATGGTGATTGAGGACTCCCAGCCATTTAGCATTGTGGAGGACAAAGGATTCAAAAGATTTGTTAAATCATTAAATCCTAGCTATGTTCTCCCCACTAAAAGGTCATAAAAGCAGTGAAAATTTAGTTTTTACAGAATAAAATGTGAACAGGCAGGACTGTCCATACTTCAACGTTACAAAATCACAACCGCTGTCCACACCCCAACCACACCTCACCTCACAGTAAATGATCATTTCCATTTTAAGCATTTCCAAATGATCATTTTCCATACTGCCAGTATAAATATACACAGTATACTGCCATCACTACAATATACATGTTTTACACACTCCTTTTGTTGTTGACATTTACAGGCTGTGTGCGAAAGGCCACACTCTTCAAATTCATGCCAACTAATAGTTTTCCGTCCAGTAGGTGTCCTACTAGAGCAAATGAAGCTTCAAGAAGCTTTGCGCTGGGGTGAACCAATTGGATGAAAAGCTTCAGTGCTTCATGAAGCTTCATCTGCCCATCACTAAATAAGAGCACTCTGTCACTAATGTAACGTCACACTGACGGTTTGTGACTGTTTAACTTTGTGCTGGCAGAATTAAAGTAACTTGGTGTCACTTCTTCTTTCCTGTTTCTCTGAGCAGATTCATCTCTGACTGAAATAATCAAACTGGTAATTATCAACCATTGTATTAAAGGCTTTATTATTTTATTCTGAAAATCAACAGGAATCTGGTGTTGATCAAAGAAGTTCCTTTTAATGGCTGTCATTCAAAGCTTTGAATCAGGGTCCCCAATCCCAGTCCACGAGGGCCAGTGTCCTGCAGGTTTTAGATCCCACCCTGGGTCAACACACCTGAATCAAATCATTGGTTCATTACCAGGCCTCTGGAGAACTTCAAGACATGTTGAGAAGGTAATTTATCCATTTAAATCAGCTGTGGTGGATCAAGGACACATCTAAAACCTGCAGACACCAGCCCTCGTGGACTGGGATTGGGGACCCCTGCTTTAAATGGACTGACCAACTTGTTACCTGGGATGGTTTTAGAGGTCTGGACACTGAGTGAATCAATCGAAGCTTTATCAGCTGAAATGCAACAAATCTCTGCTACACTTGATGTAACTGAACTCTGGCCTTGAGCACCAGTCCAACACAGCGCTTTACTAAACACTTTAAGGCTCATGTAGCCCCATTATTTTAGATTGCACAGCTGCCTCATGGTTTTTGTCACATGTTTGTGTTTTGTTGCCCACAGATGTGCATCATAGTATAGTTTTGGATTTGGACTCAGATACTAACAGACAGAAACAAAGAGAAGCTGTCTTCTCTGAGGATGGTCTGCCTGGACTCGTGATGACACCAGAAAGTGAAGCACACACGATGCATTCACTGGTACACTTTGAGTTTGAGAGAACTGCACACAGATTCACTGTTTAATCACTCATAGGTGGGACGTTAACCTAATAAAACACAGCTTTATTTGCTGAATGGAAAAAGTAACACTAAACTAAACTCACAGAGAAACACACAAAGAATAACACAGCCTTTAGAAACAAGGATGAACACAACAGACAGAAGCAAACAGAGGGCTTCAACACACAACACAATGATGAGGGAACAGAAAACACACAGGGAACACAGCTGAGGCCAATTAGACACAACGAGACCAGGCAAACAAGATGAAACACACTGAACAAGAATGCAAGACTTTCACAATAAAACAAGAAACAAAGAAACACAATACTGACAAGTGAGCTTGACAGGGGAGTGGAGGAAAGGCAAACGAGAGGGAGCGAGGGAGCACAAGAAAGAGGAGACAAGAGAGACATGACGGGCTGGGGAAACACAATGGAACACAAGGACTCACACAAACACACATTAACACAGACACACACAGAGATACACAGAGGGAATCTAATAATCAAGGAACTAAACAGGAAATATAAGAAACACAAAACAGCATAACTAAGACTGTAAATGAACCAGAACATAAACCGTAATACAAAATATCACCAAAACACAGAAACCCACAGTGTTGGGTCAAAAGGACCCAGAACCATCACAGTACTGTTCTTTGCTCTTCACTGTTTGAGTGCAGACAGACTGCACATTAAACTATGACAGCATTGTCCCTGCTGCTGCTGTCAGACCTTTTATTCACTCACTGCTTCCAGATGTTTCTATTGCAGGTTTTACTCATCAATGAGAGTTAAAAGCACTTACATGGTGACTACCAATAAAAATGAGTGTGCTTCACTGTCAGGGCTGCAATGATTCATCCAGTAAATCGAATGACTTGATAATAAAAATATTTGTTTGATGCTTTCCAATGAGGCCCATTGTTGAATTTACAGGGAAACAATAACCTCAGATCAAATGTGCAAACCACTACAGTATAGAGCCTTGTTAGGAATAATACACAAATAATAATAATAATAATAATAAAGTCAACCTAAGTGATTGTTTTTGACTGAACAGCATATATAATGCATCAAACAGTAAAATCAGGTTAAGTGCATAATCAGCATTTGGAGGAGCTCCTTATCCTTCTACCAGAGGTGGAGGTTTGTGCATTTATATTAACAATGCTTGGTGCATGAACTCCACTACTACTGAGAGTCACTGCTCACCTAATGCAGAGTTTTTAATGGTCAAATGCAGACCTTATTACCTCCCCAGAGAACCCACTTCGATCATACTCACTGCCGTGTATATCCCCCCCGACGTTAATGCTAGGTTGGCCATGAAAGAACTTTCTGTAGCCATTAACAAACACCAGAATAAACACCCCGAGGCTGCTTTTATTGTTGCTGGCGACTTCAACCACACCAACTTAAAGACAGTCCTCCCCAGATTCCACCAACATGTCTCCTGCCACACCAGAGGAGACAAGACTTTAGACCATGTGTATTCCAACCTGGCTGGAGCCTACAAAGCCACACCCCTCCCCCACATTGGACAATTGGACCATCTCTCCCTGTTCCTCACACCTCAGTATTCACCACTCATCCAACGTGTGAAACCTGCTGTGAGGACAATTAAAGTGTGGCCAGAGGGGACAGACGCAGTGCTCCAGGACAGATTTAAAAACACAGACTGGAATATGTTCACCCACACAGACCTGGACCAGTACGCCTCATCTGTACTGGATTACATCTCCGAAACCACAGACAGTGTCACCACCCAGAAACGGATCACCATGTACCCCAACCAGAACCCTTGGATGAACCGGGATGTTCGTCTCCTCCTGAAGGCCCGCAACACTGCCTTTAGGTCAGGAGATGCACACGCCTACAGTACAGCCAGGGCTAATCTAAAGAAGGGCATCAAAAAAGCCAAACACCATTACAAAAAGAAGGTAGAAGAACACTTCTCCAACTCCAACCCCCGACTCATGTGGCAAGGACTCCAGACCATTACAGACTACAGGACCACCAAACCCTCCCCCGCATCCTCTGATGTCTCCTTCCTCAACGAGCTCAACAACTTTTATGCTCGTTTTGGGCGAGGGAACCCCACAACCACAACCAAAGCAGACGTGACGCCAGACCACCAACCTCTGACTCTCTCCCCCACCGATGTAGGAGCGGTGCTGAGCAGGATCAATGTCCACAAGGCTGCAGGCCCTGATGGCATCCCCGGGCGTGTTCTCAGAGCGTGTTCTGAGGAGCTTGCAGGAGTGCTCACAGACATATTCAACCTGTCCTTGGCCCACGCTGTGGTACCGGCCTGCTTCAAATCCACCTCCATCGTCCCGATACCCAAAAACTCCAACCCATCTTGCCTCAATGATTACCGCCCAGTAGCACTCACCCCCATCATCACTAAGTGCTTAGAGCAGCTGGTCCTAGCACACTTCAAATCCTGTCTCCCCCCCACCCTGGACCCCCACCAATTCGCATACCGCCAGAACAGGAGCACAGAGGATGCAGTCTCCATCGCACTGCACTCTGTCCTCTCACACCTGGACAACAACAACACCTACGCCAGAATGCTGTTTATAGACATCAGTTCAGCATTCAATACAATCCACCCCTCACAACTCATCAGGAAACTGACAGACCTGGGCATCAGTTCCCTCATCTGCAAATGGTTACTGGACTTCCTGACCAACCGCCCCCAACATGTCCGGATAACCACTGCTCATCTACCATCACAATGAACACCGGTGTACCACAAGGCTGTGTGATGAGCCCTTTCCTCTACTCCCTCTTCACCCACGACTGCAGACCTGCTGATGGTTCCAACAATTCAATTCAATTCAATTCAATTCAATTCAATTTTATTTATATAGCGCCAAATCACAACAAAGGTCGCCTCAAGGCGCTTCATAGATACAGAGAAAAACCCAACAATCATATGACCCCCTATGAGCAAGCACTTTGGCGACAGTGGGAAGGAAAAACTCCCTTTTAACCTACAGGGAGGAGGTGGATCGTCTGGCTGAGTGGTGCGACACAAACAACCTGCTGCTTAACACCGAGAAGACCAAGGAGCTCATCGTGGACTACAGGAGGAATGCTGACCCACATCCACCCATCCACATTAAGGGGACGGCTGTGGAGCGTGTGAGCAGCTTCAAGTTCCTGGGAGTCCACATCTCCGAGGATCTCACCTCACACACACACACAATGGACAACTGTACCCTCAAACACACAATAATAACATGGAGTGAACCACCACTCACAACCACTAGCACTTTATATAGCCTCTGTAGGAATTATATCTCACTTATCTTAACTGCAATACTGTATAGCTCTGTGTAAATAATCATTCTGTACATTCGATAATTTTTAATCCTACAACTGTTTACAACTTGCATAGTTCCCATTTCTGTATAGCTGTATATCTCAGATTTCTGTAAAGTTATTTATTTCATATTCTGTATAGTTTTTCATATTTATATCCTGTTCATAGCTTGTACTTACTACAGCCTGTACATACTTATAGTTATAGAATATTCACAACATACCTCATACCGTGTACATTATAACATAATAGACCCATTTCTGTAATATACTTACATATCTATATTATTGCTAATGTATATTGTAATATATCTATATCACTAAAGCACTTCTGGATGGATGCAAACTGCATTTCGTTGCCCTGTACCTGTGCAATGACAATAAAGTTGAATTCTATTCTATTCTATTCTCTTTACTGCTCACGTCTGACAAAGTGTTCACACAGTGTGCTAGCTTCTTTCAGCCTGCTAGCTATGCTAACAAGTCTAGTACACACACTTGACTCGGTCACATGACAGACAGCAGAGGTAGCGGCTGTTCTGCTAGCTGTTCTGCTAGCTGCTCTGCTAGCTGCTCTGCTAGCTCATGTTAAAGGTCAAAGAAATGACATGATGGGAGTTAGGTCATAGCCTAGCAGCATTTAGTTACTCAGCATATATTTAATCCTTATTATCTGCTCCTGTCACCTCTGTTTACCTCTGACAACAAGAACATTTATTAGTGCTCAGTTAGTTTATTAGAGCTCAGTTATTAGAGCTCAGTCTGGGGGGAGTTATTTTTTCTCCTCGTCTTTCCTCATGTTGTGCATTTTCCATTGTCATACCTCTCTGACCTGCCTTCCCCATGTGATGTTTGTGTAATGCATAGGTGTCAAACTCTGGCCCGCAGGCCACATTTGGCCCGCAGCCTAATTACATTTGGCCCGCGAAGCCATACCAAATTACTACTAGAGCTGGCCTACTGGTATTATACAGCTAATATATATATTGTTTAGTATTAAGCTTTGCTTGTTTCATATTCAGTTTTCCAGCAAAACGTATTTGAGTCCATAAGAAAAGATTCATTCTTATATCTGGAGGAAGATTTTTTTTTTCAATAAATATTAATGTTAGTCCATGACTTTGTTCCAGTTTTGAATTTTGGCCCACTGTGTATTTGAGTTTGACACCCCTGGTGTAATGTATGTATGGTCCGAAAGGTAAGATGGCCCTGGCATGGCATCAATCAATCAGTTAGCTTTGGTAAATTATGAACAGGCATCAGCGCGGTCACCTATACTGTCCTTTAGTGCTGGAGCAGCAGGAACACCAGTTAATCTGAAACCTATTTTTCTCTCTAAACCAAAGTGACAGCAGGCTGAGTCAAAGACAGAAACCTTATTTAAACACCAAACATTCACCGGCTTCACTTCCTGATCCAGGATTCAAAGAGGATGTTGAACTTACTCAGCTTCATCTTCTCTTGAACGTCTTCACTCTGCAGCTCTCTGCTGTCTGGACCAGGTCTGTGTAGAAACAGAAAATCCTCTGCTTCTTCTCCGTCATCAGTCCTCTGTGTCTGCAGGCTGAAGTCACACTAAACACTTCACACCAGCAAAGAGTCTGAAGCTCACAGGTCAAAGGTCAGCTGCTGCACCTTATGTGATATTAATTTGATCAATAATTAACCTGCAGCAGGTTTCTGCTCCAACACTCTAAACAACCCTGAGAACGAATAAGATAATGTGGGTGTGTCTGCAAGCTTCAATAGATAAGCATTAAACACTTCACACCAGCAATGAGTCTGAAGCTCTCAGGTCAAAGGTCAGCTGCCGCACTCTATATAACAATTCAACAGTAGACAGTGTATTGGAATTTCTTTTATTTATGTATTAATCACATTATTTTATTGTATGATGCCTTGGTGCCACTGGATTTTAACATGTCTCACACTCATACAGTTAGACAGATGGTGGGGGTCTAGTAAGGAAGTTGGGGGAAGCAGACGACTCCACAGGAAGAGTCTTTTGTCTCTTCGAGGACTCTGGGAGGTAGCAAGGGAGTGTGAAGCTTAAGGTGTGAAACAGCTGTGTACTGCCTTTTGTTTCTGAAGGAGGTATTTAACTGAGAGCCATGCTAGGCTGGTGAGACTCTGCTGCCTGTCTGCCCTGCGATCATGCAGGTTTTTCTTTGTGTTTGATTAAAGAATGTTAGCTACCGCTCACCGCTCATCTTCAGGCTTTATTTAATGGAAAACTTCCACAACAACAGCCTGACCGTGGGCGTCTCTGCAGCCATAAACAGTTTAAACATTAAACACTGAACCACAAAAGAGGCTTAACTGAGTGGCTGAGCTTCAGTCAATGCTGGGTTGTTGGGGGACACAGTCAGTAACTGCAGCACTCCAAGGCGAATCTGTTCTCAAAGTGTTGGTCACCAAGGACCACAGGAAGGATTCAGTGCACGGGAGCTCTGGGAAATCGTCAAGGAAGAAATAAGACACCGTGGACTGTTTGCACTGCTTGTTCTTTATTTGACTGTAAATAAACTCATTGTTGCCAACTCAGAAGGTCCTGCAATTGGGTCCTGCTTTCCAAAACATGACAACATGACAACAGTCATGACAAAGAGGTATGGTTGTGGTCTGAAATTTAAACTCATCGGCATGAATGGGCATGAATATCGTGGTAATTTGGAGTTTTTAATGATTTCTTTACATTTTTCTTTTTCCAGGGTGGAATGATTATACCCCATCTTTAATGAATTTAAAAAGAAGAAACAAAATTAAGCAGCTGAAGGTTGTAGAAATGGAAAGTTATAATGGTCCAAAATAACTACAATATTAGGCTAGAAAATGACAGTGTGAAGTTTCTGTAACACTAAATTAAATAAGTTTGTGAAATGAAACAAATCTACATACTAAAGTTACACAAAACTCTTCCAGCCTAAATGACCACATACATGTCATTTGGCCTTACTCTCTGAATATTTAGGACCTTCACTGGGACAAACATGAATCTAGTTTTAATACTGAAGACATGGTTAATATTATGTAACAGCAGTGTTAGAAAAATGTTGACTATGTTTCCTCATCTCTGCTTCTGTCATAACTAATCTGACCACTTAGTAGTAATTAGCATTAGGTGTCTCTGTAGTTTACCAGTGTTGGCTACCATGCAGTAGCACATTTAGGAAAATGACTCAAAGAAGGTAGGTTATTAAATCTGTACAAGCGGGTTTAGTTGTACGAGAAAGTTACCTAACAGATCACTTTTAGTGTCAACTTCCCATTATGTACTTTTTTTGTCCTTGGGGTTTTCCACAGTTTCAACAGCTTCATTCACAACCAAATTTACAAGTTAGTGATCTTCTTCAGCCCTCGGTTACACAATGGTGCACATTTAAATGCCTTACAGACACCAATAATCTCTGGTATACAGTCATGTGAAACTATTTCTATTACTGGACATCATGTCACCTTCGTGTGCATGTGTGCATGCCTATGTTCCTCCTACACTGATAAAAATGAAATTGCCGTCTATAAAAACAAAGGTGCTCTGTGCTCCACTGCTCTGCTGGGGCCTTACTCTGTGAAGCAGCCATGTTTTCTCTTGATACGCTGGCTTCTTCTTCTTCCCTCTGTCCAAAAACATATGTGATAAGTTAACTGGCTATTCTAAGTTGCCTGTGGTTGTGAATGTGAGTATGAATGGTTATCTCTGTGTTTGCCCTGTGATAGACTGGTGACCTGTCCATGGTTTTCCCAAACTTTTCCCCTGGATGGAGAAATATTAACACTTTATATTAAGAATGCAAATCATATAGTTAAGTCATGCTGAAGTCATGCATGACTGCTTATGACTGCATGAATTAATGACAAACATATCAAGAATTCCTATTGGTATTCTTAACAAAATGTCCGGTCACTGCTGGGATGAGGAGGTTGTCTGTTGAAAGTGACCTGGGTGAACTGAAATGTTCAGTCCTTTGGAATCTTTGGACTCCAAGATTCTTTCAATCAAAGCTATTGTGTTTTTCTGAAAGCTGCAGACTGTAAAACAATGGAGTCTCGGCACACCCGATTCATAAGAGCGATTTTTTCTAATCTGTTTGTGCACTTTATTCAGACTCAGAGTTAACATAAGTGCTATTGCTGTGGAAAACATGTGAAGGAATTTTCCTTTCCAAACACATTCTGTCAATAAAGATCTAACAGAATCAATCATGGCATCGTTAATGATAAAATGTTCTCAAACATTTGCAGTGATTTAAGTTAAAAATAAATACATTAAGGAGGCATCCTTGTCACATGCCCTGGGGCGCACTTACATAAGCGAGGCTGCCATATCGCACCATCGGCCCTTCTGGCCAACAGCGGTAGGTGAAGTGTCTCGCCCAAGGACACAACAACCGAGACTGTCCGAGCTGGGGCTCGAACCGGCAACCTTCCGATTACAAGACGAACCGCCAACTCTTGAGCCACGATCGCCTCGTGTTTAATTTGGCCACCAGAGGGGAGTAAAACATAATTACAAGATATTCTGCTACTGGGCATATATCTACACTGAACAAAAATATAAACCCAACACCTTTGTTACTGCTCCCATTCCCCATGGGATGGACGTAGAGACCTAAAATTCATTCCAGATACACAATATAACCATCCCTCCCAAACAGTGGGAGGGATGGTTATATCTAACATTATATACATTATATACAAGTCCCATCTAGTATATAATGTTAAAAAATGTAAATAAGATGGAATTCACAGCTGGAAATTGTAAATTATTTCTGAGCAGTAGAATATTAAAATTATCTATATAAATTAAGAAGCTGTAATTTGAAAATGCTGAGAATTTTGACTTAGACTTTTTGACCACATGAGAACTAAAATGAACAAGAAATATATAATTATTACAACTAAAACGTAAAAATGATTCATGATGTATCAGGATTTTGCCTCTATATGATCTTATGACCTGTACACTGAATTTGGATTTGACCTAGCTAGTAACAGGAAATTTGCAACACTGAAAGCATGGTTACATGTTTTAAGCTGCAGCTCACAAAGCTCAGCTGCTGCCCCCAGTTATGAGTTTAAATAAATCGTTAATCACGATCTTTTCCCTCTCAGCACTTTCACTTGGCCTTGGGCTGTTTTGACTGAGCTACACAGTATGTTTCAAATGTTGTAAATAACCAAAGTCTTGAACTGGGAGTGATTTGGTTGTATTATTGGCTTGTTTGTTGGTGATATATTTCCATGTAGATGAATGAAGACAGATTCATTCTTACCTTTTCCAAATGACTGTGAGGTCCAGCACGTCTGTGCTTTTCTGCCTCTTCCTGCGATCACCCCAGTGATTTTCCCTCGGTCTGAAATCTCACCTGATCTTGTGTAATTGTGAGTCATCTGGCAGCTAACCACTCTTACTAGACTGTATCACATCATCTTAACAAGAACTGAGACGTGTTAAGTAGTTAAGTTTCATGCAGATCGTATACAGGGAGTGCAGAATTATTAGGCAAATGAGTGTTTTGTCCACATCATCCTCTTCATGCATGTTGTCTTACTCCAAGCTGTATAGGCTCGAAAGCCTACTACCAATTAAGCATATTAGGTGATGTGCATCTCTGTAATGAGAAGGGGTGTGGTCTAATGACATCAACACCCTATATCAGGTGTGCATAATTATTAGGCAACGTCCTTTCCTTTGGCAAAATGGGTCAAAAGAAGGACTTGACAGGCTCAGAAAAGTCAAAAATAGTGAGATATCTTGCAGAGGGATGCAGCAGTCTCAAAATTGCAAAGCTTCTGAAGCGTGATCATCGAACAATCAAGCGTTTCATTCAAAATAGTCAACAGGGTCGCAAGAAGCGTGTGGAAAAACCAAGGCGCAAAATAACTGCCCATGAACTGAGAAAAGTCAAGCGTGCAGCTGCCAAGATGCCACTTGCCACCAGTTTGGCCATATTTCAGAGCTGCAACATCACTGGAGTGCCCAAAAGCACAAGGTGTGCAATACTCAGAGACATGGCCAAGGTAAGAAAGGCTGAAAGACGACCACCACTGAACAAGACACACAAGCTGAAACGTCAAGACTGGGCCAAGAAATATCTCAAGACTGGTTTTTCTAAGGTTTTATGGACTGATGAAATGAGAGTGAGTCTTGATGGGCCAGATGGATGGGCCCGTGGCTGGATTGGTAAAGGGCAGAGAGCTCCAGTCCGACTCAGACGCCAGCAAGGTGGAGGTGGAGTACTGGTTTGGGCTGGTATCATCAAAGATGAGCTTGTGGGGCCTTTTCGGGTTGAGGATGGAGTCAAGCTCAACTCCCAGTCCTACTGCCAGTTTCTGGAAGACACCTTCTTCAAGCAGTGGTACAGGAAGAAGTCTGCATCCTTCAAGAAAAACATGATTTTCATGCAGGACAATGCTCCATCACACGCGTCCAAGTACTCCACAGCGTGGCTGGCAAGAAAGGGTATAAAAGAAGAAAAACTAATGACATGGCCTCCTTGTTCACCTGATCTGAACCCCATTGAGAAACTGTGGTCCATCATCAAATGTGAGATTTACAAGAAGGGAAAACAGTACACCTCTCTGAACAGTGTCTGGGAGGCTGTGGTTGCTGCTGCACGCAATGTTGATGGTGAACAGATCAAAACACTGACAGAATCCATGGATGGCAGGCTTTTGAGTGTCCTTGCAAAGAAAGGTGGCTATATTGGTCGCTGATTTGTTTTTGTTTTGTTTTTGAATGTCAGAAATGTATATTTGTGAATGTGGAGATGTTATATTGGTTTCACTGGTAAAAATAAATATTTGAAATGGGTATATATTTGTTTTTTGTTAAGTTGCCTAATAATTATGCACAGTAATAGTCACCTGCACACACAGATATCCCCCTAAAATAGCTAAAACTAAAAACAAACTAGAAACTACTTCCAAAAACATTCAGCTTTGATATTAATGAGTTTTTTGGGTTCATTGAGAACATGGTTGTTGTTCAATAATAAAATTATTCCTCAAAAATACAACTTGCCTAATAATTCTGCACTCCCTGTATGATTTAATTATGTTCATTTAAGAAACATGTTTTCTTCAAACTCTTGTAAATGTAACAGGCATCCAGTTTCTCTTTTTTGAGTGAGTGATTAAGAACAAACAGATGTTTCTATATGGAAACACTCTGATTGTTCTTCAGTCCATCGTCTGATTAACCTGACGTTCATATTTCTGAGTGGAACTAAATGATTCCTCCATCATTTCTCTTCTCTCTGTATTCAAGTGCAACATTTGGACTTCTGTTGTTTCTGTTTGATAACTTTAAGTATTAAAAAACAAACCCAGTCTTCCACGTTTCACTTTACACCTGATCCCAGTGATATTTCATTCATTTCTGATAAAGTCCAATGGTGTTCATTTATCTGTGCTTAGAGAATTAAAGGCAAACAGTGTTCTGTAAACTTCATTTATAACTTTAATTCTGTGCCAGTAGCTCCTTAATATGACTTTAGTTTGATCAACCTGCAGCAGGTTTCTGCTCAGACTCTGCCACACACACATGTTCTGACCCTGCTGATTCCTGCAGGTCATTTAAAGGAGAGCAGCCTGTGAGTTTAAAGAAAAAAGAACATTTCGGGTCAGATTTACTAACGTCTGCAGCAGCACAAAGACTTCTTTGGATGGTAAAAAGCTGATGGATTTACTGACGAGGCTCAGAGTCAGTTTGGGACTGAAAGCTGTGGACACGAGGATTTTTGTGTCCTTATGTGTTTGTAAGAGTTTCACTTTCAGGAGGAGAAGATTTAAACGAGTCACACAAATGTGAACTACAATGTGTGTGACACACAATTTATGCAAACTGCATGAAATCTGACCTGAAGAAATCCAGTCTTCTGCCTGTTGTGGTTGTGACAGCTGCTCGTAGGAGAGTTTGTTTGTAGGAGGTGGAGATGTTCTCAGATCAAGTGTGTAATCGTCTCTTTGTGTAGACGCTAAAAGCTGTGAGCCAAAACTCTCTGCTCTGAAACTCTTCACTCAGTCCTCAGGTTGAGAGTTTAGAGGCTGAACTTCTTGTTCCTCCATAACACTTTTCATGAAACAGCAGAAATGAGCTTCTGTTTCTCAGCAGTGCGCACACAGAGAGCCACTCCTCTCTGCTCAGTCTGAACAAATCAAAGTGAAACGTCAGTGAAAACACAGCTGCTGATCAAACTGTGTCAGATAAATGCCTCAATGTTTCACTGTGAGGTTAAAAAATACATAAAAATGATTTAAAGAAGTAGGAGGCAGATTTTCACAATAAGAGCACTTTGTTTTTAATTCAGTTAATGTCAAACTGTCATCAACACCTCTGTGTTGTCTCCGTCTCTGAGCAGATTCAGGCATTACTCAAATATTAAAGGCTTTTTATTACTATTATACTTTTCATTAGTCTCCAGGTTGATGATTATAAACAGAATTATTAAAGTTTTTATCATTTCAGGCTGAAAATCAACATGAATTTGGTTTTAATCAAAGAAGCTCCTTTAATGTGTGTCATTAAAATCCTCACACAGGCTTAAAAAGGCGACATTAACATTAAAATAAATGAAAGAAGCTTCAGCTGAGAGCTTCATGCAGTCATCATCAGCACCTCATAGCAGTCACAGCTCTTTATTACGCAGCTTTGCAGGAATTAAAGTGGCTGAAGTGTCAGAGTTTGTGTGAGAAGCTGCTTCATGGACAGCTGTACACACTTCTTTATTATTTCTCCATAAATCAAACACACAGGTTTGTCTGTAGATGATTTAAAGTGTGTCGTTGTGCAGTTAAAGCTGTTTGTGTGACGCCCTGACCTCCTGTGAATGAAACAGCCAGTCAGATCCATCAGAGAGAGAGCAGGAAGTGTTGTGTGTTTGTGACAGAACAAGGAAACAGTGATGATGATGAACATAAAGATCCTCTGATGACGTGTTTGTGTTTCCTGTTACAGTAACGCTTGTTCAGCTGTTGCTCTCCTACACTTTCTTATAAATAAAGGAGAAAAAGTCCGTTTAGTTTCATTTCCTACAGCTCAGAGTTACACTTCACATTCCTGCAGTCACATCAAAAAGCTTCACTTTCGTCCAACATCTACATGTTAACATGAAACACAGACAGACTCAGAACATCTGGAACATCTGCACTTTGACCCAAACTGTTATAGCCAGGATATTTTCTACATATTTCTTATGTTGGACCTGTTTGAACTGTAAACGACCTGTAATCATCTGTAAATGGTTTGAGACACACTGAGGCCACCTACAGGGCAGCTGGGGAACAGCAGGGATCTGAAATCATACGAGACGTTAGTGAGTGAGAAGAACAAACGGACTTAAGATGGCTCGAAGTGATTAAAGTTGATCTAAAACAGAAGATAAATCCACTGATTCTTTGTAAAGTTCATCTGCTGCTCACATGAATCCATGAAAGATTTATTTCACTGAATGTTTCTTCAAAGCTCATTTCAACCTGTTGAAGTCATGAATGAAAGTGCAGACTGAGACTGGATCACATGATGTTTGAGGTGTGTCATGTGACATGTTCAGTATTGTCACACATGTCTAGATTGTCCCTGATATCATAACTGCTCAAACACTGATGATTATATTTGAAGAATTATTCCTGATGGCAGCAAAGTTTGAATGGAGCTCTCTGTCTGTGCTGATTTGTCGCCCTCTGGAGGTCAAAGCACAAACCTACAGGGCAGGTGAGGAACAGCAGGGATCTGAAATCATACGAGATGTTAGTGAGAAGTTAGAACAAACGGACTTAAGATGGCTCGAAGTGATCAAAGTTGATCTAAAACAGAAGATAAATCCAAAGCAGCATCAGATGAATGTTACCATTTCCACTTACGGTGCCCTTCATCTAATATGGAAATGTGGTTTTTTTTTGCCGTGTTGTTGTTCTTCCTATTGTGTTTAGGCCAGAGATGCTCTTCAAACAGCGGACAGACATGACCACATTACAAGAAGATGGTGTGAGTCCGATTTGATATTCCAGTCAACGCTGAGAGACCTTAACCAGGAAGTCAGAGGTCAGCTGATGCTGCGAGCAGGAAGTGAACCAAGGGAAAGGTTCACTCTACTCAATCTCAAAGAAAATATGCTGGTATTTGTTGATGTTGATGGTACAATAAAAATATATAATATAATAAATAATAAAATATCATGTGATGATGAGATGTGTTGTTGGTGTTTGTATTTTCTGTAAATGTCTTTTTTAATGTAAATGCTTTGTTCCAGACGGACAGGGAATCAGTTGCTGTACGATGACATCATCTTGATGTTGACGAGGAGGGCGAGAAAAACTAGTTTTGTCCTGCAGATGGCGATCTTGCACCGTGTTCAGAGAGCCGACACTTTGATGATGATGCTCTACTCAACTTACTTTTAGCCTGGGTTGGACTCTATATGAGCAGCTTCCACTCTGGTTTCACTCTTAAACACACTTGTTTGATTTCACTTGTAAAAGTTGAAGAATAAATATTTTATTACAAAATTATTTGTTGATGCATTATTTTAGGGTCAAATATCTTGTTTGATTTGAGGAATGAACTGTTAAGGTGGAAAAACTGAATCAGGTTAAAATAGTGGTGCTTTATATCAGTGAAGATGTATAATGTAATTTAAAATGTTGATGATGGGTTGTAGTGGGCTTGTACTTACAAAACTGTCTCATTTTATTGGAACGATCCACAGTTGCATCCATTCACGGATGACATCTGACATATGACATCATTTGACATCTGGTCTGAACACGTTTGTACACAAGATGCCTCAGTTCTGGATGTTCCCACAGACTCCTCTGTGCACCTAAAGAAAAGGTCAAGGGTCAGCAGCACATGTAGTTGGGACAATTCTTCATTTACAAACAACAGTTGCACAAACTATACAATCATTTTCCTCCAATGACGACTTTTCACTTGCAGAAATGGTCCTGTGTGATTTCCAGGCTGTGATATAAAAACTAGTTCCTAATGGCAGCGACTCACTCAGTAAACATGTGTTTCCTTCACCAACCTCACACACAAATCCAATAAGATCAGGAAGTGGGCAGTATAGTACAATATGTGTTATCTTGTGCTGCACTGCCCAAACTAAAGATCTGCTTAAGTGTTGGAAATGATCCAGATGTTTATTTTGGACGATACAGCAGAAGATCAGACATGAAAGTGGAGATAACACAGAAGACCTGCAGCAAAGGGTCAGAGGTCAGACTGGGCCCCTGGATTCAACAATGAGCCAATGATCATCAAGCAGTGACTAAAGCAGAGCCCTGACGTTCTGACATTCATCACACAGTCAGAACAAATGTCTGCTGATGACTTCATCTCATGAAACGACTGATAGATGTCAGTTCATTGATCAGCTGAGCTGCTGATCTTCGTCGTCACAGAAACATTCAGCTTGTTTCAATCAGTAAATAACTCCCACTACTCCCAGTTTGAACTGTTCCCACTCAAAATGCTGTGAGAACAATGATCATTGTAGAACTTCACAAACATCACGTGTTGTTTTCCACATGTAAGATCAGCAAACACACAGAAACTTCCTGTTGCCACACGGCCTCTAAAATCTCTTCCACGCTTTCTGTCTGAAGTCCACTCTCTGTGTCGGATCCACAGGAAACAACAAGATCTTATTAAGATGGTTTTCAATGTGTCTCCTTCCAAAAAGTCCAACCAATGAACAAATGTGTGTATTTGTGGAGGCCGAACAAAAGCACGACACATTTCTCTGTTTCTATAAACTGGAGTCAAACACAAACATGAAGAGTTTCACTGACAGACTCCAAAATGCCCCCACAGTGGATCAAAGGGAAATCCTACAGTGTGGCCAGAGACTCTTAATGGCTCCAACATCAACACATCCACAATGTTGGATCCAGTTCTGCCTCACAGAGGCACACCCTCTGCCAGCATCACAACAGCTCCACCTGCTTCACCTGCCTCCTCAGCAAGGAGTCAATCAAACACAGCTGGTTGAGTCATTTCTCTGTGAGTCTAAAGTGAATCTAGTATTTGAAAGTCCACTTCCTGTATTTGTTGTTGAAGACTTCTTCAGCTTCTTCTCAAGGACATCAGCTGCTTGTTTGGCAGCAGAGGCAGTTAAGAAGCTTCATGGGTTTAGAAGCTAGCATAGTAAGGTAAGGAGTGACGAGTAAGGTAAGCGACCCATGTTGTAGGTGACGTCAGACGCCGGAGATTTGGCGGAATAAAAAAAAAGAAGCAAATGGTAGCATAGATTTTAACAAAGGTTTTTCAAGCTTCAGTATTACCAAATATACTAATCGATTGTCATATAACTAACAACATCTGTTCTATCATCTCTAACACCCTGGAGGACAACGGGGAGAGTTTAGACGCTCTCCAAGATTACATCGACCGCTGTTTTCAAGATTTAGTAATGAAGAAGGCCCAGAGTACATCCTCCCCGACCAAAATTGAGACGCCGTCATCGAAGAGATGTCGCCCGGCAGACTCCCCCGGTACAACATCGCCTGCCGGCAAAGACATCGCAGACATCCTGGAGTCAATCGACAAGCGATTGTCCAGTTTCGATGCGAGGCTGGCCCTGGTGGAGATTTTACACCGGGAATTTAAATCTCTGAGAGAATCCCTGGAATTCAGCCAGCAGAAGGTGGAAACGCTTGCCGCTGAAAATGCCACGCTACGGGAGTCGGTCAAATCTCTCACCGATAACGTGACCCAGCTAAACATTGAAAATAAAATAATAAAAGAGTCCGTTATCGATCTACAAGCCCGTAGCATGAGAGATAATCTTGTGTTTTCTGGTATTCCAGAAACTGCCGGAGAGGACGCGGAGGCAACGGTGAAAAACTTCATTAAAATCCACCTGAAGCTGCCGGAGGACACCGTAAAGAACATCGACTTCGATAGAGTACATCGCTTGGGGGGCGTGCGGTCGCGGACCGGGAGACCACGGCCTATTGTGGCCAAATTCGGGCAATTCAAACAGAAGGAACAGGTGAAGAGTCGCGGCAGAGAGCTGAAAGGAACGGACTTCAGCGTGAACGACCAGTTCCCCAAAGAGATCCTGGAACGACGCAAGGTCCTGTTCCCAGTTCGACGTAGCTTTATCCAGAAAGGCTCCCGTGCTGTCATCGCTGTGGACCGGCTCTACGTGGACGGACAGCTGTACCGCGACCCCGGCACCACACCGTGGTTATACTGACTGCACTCCAGATAAGAAACCGTTACACTCTTTTCTTATTCATTCACACTTTCTCCTTTAACATTTGTTTAACCTAGTAATATCAATATGATGTCATAGCAGATATAACACCGTCACCCTCCGTCATTACTTTAATTGGAATGTTTTCGTTTCGTTTCTTTTTTTTGTTGTTGCTCATGTAGCACTTGGTAAAGTGTAAAGCTAAAATATGTCCAAAACATTGCAAAAATCTGTTGGTATTTGTGTTATTCAACTATATGTTTGGATTTTTGGCTGCTACATGTTTTTTCACCAGTAGGGGGCAGTCACGGAAAAAGAAAACAATGTTCGAAAAAAGGAAAAGAAGAAGAGTGTATTCTTGGGCTCTGTATGTGAAAGCCACGGTTCTGAAGTACCCAAATAAACTCGGTTCTGCTGTTTACACCAAGTTGTCCTGGAGTGGTGTAACATTTTGGAGGTCCCACCGAGATAGATAGTTTTGGGACTACTTCACACAGAGGAACACGGTAAAGGAGCGTGACAGAGCAAAGGAGCTAATGCTAACGGATTGCAACAGTCTAGCTAATGCCACGCAAACTGTGTTTTCTCCGGTCGGATACACTGAGAGAGTTTTACTCGTCTTAGTTATCTTTCAAGCATGTCTGTGAACCGTGAAGATTTTTTGTTGGAATTGGAGCAGAAGTTATGTGGACTTTCTTTGGAAGAACTGCTCAGAGTATGTGAACTATGTAATATTACAGAAAAGGGCAGCAAAGAAATACAAAGCAAATCTCGCAGAGCTCTCGTTAAGCTTATTAGCCAGTTTTGTGAACGAGAAGAGTTTTTGCAGCGAGAGGATGAAGGCATGTCGGTGCTTCTGGAGCTAAATGATGTGCTGGTTTTGCTGGTGGAGGCGCGGTCAGCGGCTGTCGGCGCAGGAGCGGTGGTCCGGTCTTCATCTTCAGACAGAGCGGAGATGACGGCGGAGGCTGTGCACGAGGAGCAACAAGCAGTGGCGCGGGCACCTCCGGAGCGGCGGACAGGGCCGATGACATCGCTAGAACATCAGGCGGCTCAAGGGACATCAGCGGAGCAGCAGGTGGCCATGAGGACGTCGCTGGACGGCGAAACACAGCGCAGGGGGAGAGACTGTATTGGCAACAGCTGCTGTAATGTTTCATCAGGTGGATTCAGAAAAGACTTCAGGATAAGTGGACATGTGGGTGAGTCGACAGCTAAAGACACGCTGAGTTTCAATAGCTTAGAGCACCAGATGGAAAGCGGCTTAAAAACGGGCTACTCTGAAGCTGAGATTGTGGAGGCTGTCATACGTGCCATCAGTCCTGGGTTAAAACTAAGGAGCTATTTGGAAGGGAAAGAAGATCTCACATTGACCAGCCTGAGACAAGTTCTAAAAGCCCATTATGCAGAAACGGATGCAACAGTACTGTACCAGCAATTAACCAAAGCTACACAGGGGGCAAATGAAACACCACTTGAGTTCCTGATTAGAGTGCTGGATTTGCGTCAAAAAATCCTTTTCGCATCTGAGCGCACCCAGTCTAGCCTAAAGTATAACAAAGAACTTGTTCAAAGTCAATGTTTTCAGTCCATTAGAACGGGTCTTCTAAATGACAATGTCAGAGCAGAAATGAGAGCATATTTGCAAGATGAAAACTGTAGCGATGAACTCTTATTAATGAAAATGCAAACAGCCCAGTACAATGAAAGTGAGAGAGCGTTAAAGGCAAAAGCCCACAGGTCATTTAGAACAGGACTAAATGTAGTTGAGCAGAATGTAGCGCTTACTGATCCCCGCACAAGCCAGCCTGACACAAAACCGGCTAAAACCCTCAAAGATAACTCCTTATTTGCAAAAATTGAGAAAAGTAACTCAGCAATTAGGGAACTCACAGGACAGGTAGCTTCACTAGTGCAAACTGTCCAACGAGATAGAAGTGGTGATGGTGGTAGACAAGTCAGGGCGTACAGAAAGGCAGCTGAGAGACCAAAAAGGCGATGCTCTGCATGTCAACAAGAAAACAGGGACTGTGACCATTGTTTCAAATGTGGCAGTGACTCTCACTGGGCAAAGGGATGTAAAGTAAGGGGAGCTCAGAAGCAGGGAAACTGGGCGGGGCTGTGACTGCGGGATGAGCCACAGCTTTACCACCAATGTCCCAATGCGATAACATTCCCAAGGCCCAAAGCTTATCCCTTGCATTACCAACTGACTCAGGAAATCCTAAAATCAGGAACCAACCCTCAAACGTGCTCAATCTAAGTACCAAAAAAAGAAAAGTAGCACAGCTCGTGGGCAGAAAGTGTCTAGTATGGTGTAGAATGAATAACTGCAAAACACAGGCACTGTGGGACACGGGAGCCCAAGTTTCAATAATGAGTGCATGCTGGAAATCAGACAATTTACCTCACTTAGAAGTTCACCCCATCAGTGATTTACTAAGTAAGGATCAACTTTTAGACTTGAGAGCTGTAAATGGATCTGAAGTCCCTTTCCAGGGTTGGGTAGAAGTTAGCCTTAGCCTTTGTGACTCGAGAGGAAAAGCTGTAGCCCAGAATGAGGTTCGGTTTCCAATCCTAGTAAGTCAGGATGTGATGCAAAAACCAATAATAGGGTTTAATGCTATTGAGGAACTGATAAAAAAAGACACTACTCAGTCCAGTGAAAGCTTGTCTTTACTCAGAAACTCTCTAAGAGTAGGATCAAGCAAAGCAGAAGCACTGTTGAACCTTATCCACACCACCAGTAGCGAGATAGTTACTTATCCTATCAGATCAGGACGCAAAGCTATTGTCGTACCGAGTGGACAAATGTACGGCGTTAGTTGTTCCATCAAAACAGACATAAAGGTAAAAAGTGAAATGCTTTTTGAGCCTGAAAAACTTGTCTTTAGATGAGGGTCTGAAATCTAACTGCCAGTTGCTGTCTATATCAGGCAGTACCCGCAAAGTCAATATCTATGTTACTAATGCTACCAAACATGACATTGTGCTGCCACCTAAAACCCTTCTAGGTAACATAGAGAGGGTAACACATAGTTATCCTGTAAATCTCAAAGAAGCTCAGATAGGCTCGATTGTAGAAAAAGACAATCAGAACCCACCTAGCTCAGCAGAAGAGCCTTGGGAACCACCTGTCAATTTTTTTTTAGATTAGATAGAACTTTATTAATCCCTCGGGTAGGTTCCTCTGGGAAATTCGATATTTGGGCCACCTTAACACAGAACAACAGGCAGTTGTCATGGAAATGTTAAGGGAGGAGTCAGGCGCATTTGCTAAACACAAAGAGGAAGTTGGTTACATAAAAAATTTAAAAATGGATATCAAACTCACTGATCAGATTCCTGTAGCCAAATCCTACAATGCGGTCCCACGTGCTCTCTATGATGAAGTAAAAAGTCACATTCAGGACTTGTTAAAAAAGACTTTATTCACAAATCAACCTCACCATATGCCTCTCCAATAGTGTGTGTGAGGAGGCGGGATGGAGGCCTGAGACTGTGTGTTGATTATAGGGGCCTCAATAAAAAGACCATCCCAGACAGACACCCTATTCCACGAATACAAGAAATCCTTGATGGACTTGGCGGCAATAGGTGGTTTAGTGTGCTTGACCAAGGCAAAGCGTACTATCAAGGTGAAATCAGCGAAGACTCAAAAAAATATACCGCCTTCACAACACCCTGGGGGCTGTATGAATGGAATAGAATCCCATTTGGACTCACCAATGCACCTGCAGCTTTCCAGCGGAGCATGGAGGAAAGTTTGGAAGGCTTGAGGGACAAAATATGCACTCCATATTTAGATGATGTCTTGGTGTACAGTCAAACATTTGAGCAGCATATCGAAGATTTGAGATCAGTTCTCAAACGTCAGCAGGCTTGGGGAGAAAAACTAAGACCTGATAAATGTGACTTGTTTAAAAATGAGGTCCGCTATGTGGGCAAAATCATTTCTGCAGACGGTTACAAAATGGATGAAAAAGAGGTACAAGCAGTACGAGCTTTGAAGGACAACCCACCAACAAACATTAAAGAGCTGAGAAAGCTTTTAGGATTTTTAGGATACTACCGAAGCTATGTACAAGATTTTTCAAGACATGCAAAGTGCCTATATGATTTACTCTCAGTTGACCACACGCAAACACCAGTGCGGTCAGCCAAGGCGGGGCATGCTGCACCCACCCAAAAAATCATATGGAGTGACAGCCACCAAAAAGCACTAGACTATTTGGTGGATGTTTTGACTAATCCACCTGTGATGGCTTATCCTAAGTTTGAGGAACCCTTCATTCTGCACATCGATGCTTCAGAAGAAGGCCTTGGTGCAGTTTTGTATCAGAGGCAGGACAGTAAATTAAGGGTGATTGGATAAGGGTCAAGAACATTAACACAAGCTGAGAGGAACTACAGCTGGCACTCAGGGAAACTTGAGTTTTTGGCACTAAAATGGGCTGTGACTGAGCGCTTTAGAGACTATTTGTTCTATGCTCCCTCAGTGACAGTGTACAGTGATAACAACCCTTTAACCTATGTTTTAGGCACAGCTAAACTGAATGCAACAGGGCACAGATGGGTTTCCGAGCTGGCCGATTTCAACATAACACTGAAATACCGACCTGGAAAAAGTAACGTTGATGCAGACTTTTTGTCCAGAACACCTTCTAGTATGGACTCATACATGTCAGAATGTACTGAGCTGTGTTCGCCTGAAGTGTTAAGCGCAGTACTGAACGCCATTGAAACACAGGAAGACAAACAACTGGATTGGATATCAGCCATAACGTGCAATCCAGAAGTAAACAAACTACTTACAGAAAATCTGCCAGATGTGAGGATCACAACACAGGAGCTATTGCAAGCTCAAAAGCAGGACCCTGCCATAGCTTATGTCCTCAACTTAAAGAGTACTGGTGCGAGTTTTGACAAGACATCAGCGATCAAAACCCCTAAAGGAAAACAGCTACTACATGAGTGGAAAAAGCTGTTTATTTCAGATGACGGGTTGCTGATACGAAAGACTGTGACTTATACTCAGATTGTGATTCTGGAATCGTACAAAGAACTGGTGTACAAACACCTTCACTGCGAAATGGGTCACTTGGGGGTGGACCGTGTGATGAATTTGGCAAGGAGTAGGTTTTATTGGCCGAATATGTACAAAGATATTGAGTTTTTCATCACACAGGTGTGCAAATGTAATATTCAGAAAAAACCTACAGTTCAGTGTAGGGCCCCCATGTGTCATGTGCCGGCTACTGCACCCTTTGAAATGGTCTCAATAGACTATGTCCATCTCGAAAAGAGCTGGGGAGGGTATGAGTATATTTTAGTGTTACAGGACAACTTCACCAAGTTTGCTCAAGCCTACCCTACACGCAACAAATCTGGCAAAACAGCAGCAGATAAAATTTTTAATGACTTTTCCTTCAAATTTGGTTTTCCTGGTAAATTACATCACGATCAAGGCAGAGAATTTGAAAACCATTTATTCAAACAGCTGCAGAAATACACAGGAATAGCCAATTCAAAGACTACACCCTACCATCCACAGGGGAACCCAGTGGAAAGGTTTAATCGCACCTTGCTGTCAATACTGCGGACCCTGGATGAGGAAAAGAAAGGAAACTGGAGTGACTATGTAAACAAAGTTGTGCATGCCTATAATTGCACAACTAGTGACTCGACAGGATACTCGCCCTTTTATTTACTCTTTGGTAGACATCCACGTCTCCCTATTGATGTAATTTTTGGACTGAGTGAGATGAACAAATGCAAATCATATGAGGATTATGCTCACAAATGGCAACAACAAATGAAAGAAGCATATGACATTGCATCCAGAAACATTAAAAAGACTCTGGCAAGAGGGAAATCACATTATGACCTGAAGAGACAAAGTGCTGTACTCTCACCTGGGGACAGGGTACTTGTCAGGAACATGTCAGAGAGGGGAGGCCCGGGAAAGTTACGCTCCTATTGGGAGGATCAAGTTCACATAGTGATCTCTCAAAAGGGGGAAAACAGCCCTGTCTATGAGGTTAAGCCGGAGCGTGGTGCTGGGCGAGGCCGTATTCTCCACCGCAACATGTTAATGCCCTGTAATGCATTACCGCTTCCCACAATAACAAGAACTGAACGAAGCCACACTACACAGACACAAAAACAAAGAGACCTACAAGACGCATCGAACCATATAGAGAGCTCAGTTGATGAAGAGCAGTATTGGTCTCAGAGAGTGAGGCACCACCACTGTCAGCCTCAAGGGGATTTAATGGTGTCTGCACCTGCTACTGAACTGGACCAGGACCTTCAGCGAAAGAGCACGGAGCTTAGAGTGGATGCTGAAGAGTTTCAAGTAGAAATGGTGAATGAACAAGGTAACACTGAACATGACACCTCAGCATCATCAGACACTGTTGCTTCGCCAGGTCAGCCCAGTGAAATGAACCCAGAACTGTCGGAACCGCAGCCGAGAAGATCTCAGAGGGAGAGATGTCCACGGAAAATATTGACTTATGATGCGTTTGGCCAACCAGTTCAAAGAGCAATTGGTCACAATGTTAACCCATTGCATGCCAGTGCAGCAGCACCGCCATTCTATGACCAGTTTGGAGTACCTTGGGCAGCTCTACAAATGCCTTACTATGCAGCTTATGTACCAGTTAGTTATTATTGAACTGTGAAAGAGTTTTTCTGAATGTAAATGATGTTATTTTTCAAAAATGTATGAGGACTTACAAGGCCTTACCAATATGGTGACGTAAGTATTTGATACTTTTGGGGATGGTAGTGTAAGACATTGGATCGTTATGTTTGATGAGGTTAATTGTGATTAAATGGTTACTATCTAAGTTGATAAGCTCCGGAGCACGTGATAAAGTGATAGTAATGTCTTAGAGGGTAATAATTGTATGTGGACTGTTGGAAACAACTCAGCACTGTTATAAGCCGATGCTTATCTGGTAAGAGAGTAACATGTGATTCTGTCACCTGAGGTCCAATAGTGCATTGTGAAAGTGATCTTAAAGCACTGCTAAACCCTATTCCGACTTACGCTATCTCTACATTGTCACAAGGAAGAGAGAAGTATATTTGTTTATTTTTGTTTCTTATTGTCATGTTTCCTCAATGTTGGGACAAAATTTATTTAGCAGGGGAGGAATGTAGCACTTGGTAAAGTGTAAAGCTAAAGTATGTCCAAAACATTGCATAAATCTGTTGGTATTTGTGTTATTCAACTATATGTTTGGATTTTTGGCTGCTACATGTTTTTTCACCAGTAGGGGGCAGTCACGGAAAAAGAAAACAATGTTCGAAAAAAGGAAAAGAAGAAGAGTGTATTCTTGGGCTCTGTATGTGAAAGCCACGGTTCTGAAGTACCCAAATAAACTCCGATCTGCTGTTTACACCAAGTTGTCCTGGAGTGGTGTAACACTCACAGTTCATGTGGTTTCTTTCTTTCTCTTGTCTTGCACTGCTGTGATCACCTACTTCCCCACTCACCTACAAACAACACCCTCTATTTCTCCATATTTTCACACCACGATCACGCAAACACATCAGCTCAACGGCAGCACATTCACAACAGCCTCACAGTACGCACAGACTTGCAGGACACATAAGCAAGCCACGCTTGTTCATATTAGTGAATATTCACACATAGTCAGACTTATGGAGCCTCTCACCACACTTTTTTTCTCTCTCTCTCTTTCTATTTACAAACAAGGGATGTTTCCACACTCTCTCCACCTGTCTAAACGAAACACCCAGCGTACATCATTAGACATACACACACAATTATGGGCATGCTGAGGTTTGTCACATGGAATATAAATGGAGCTGGCACCAGAGGAAAGAGGTTAAAGATATTTAACCAACTTAAAAAACTACAGGCAGATGTTGTTTTATTACAAGAAACTCACAGACCTGTCACAGGTTTAAACGAACTTAAAACACCTGAGTTTCCTAACGTGTTTGCAGCCTGTTATAATTCTAGACAACGGGGAGTAGCAATTTTAATACATAAAAATTTTAATTTTACAGTACTCGATACAGTTATAGATCCAGAGGGTAGATTTCTAATTATTAAACTATCAATATTGAACAAAAAACTATGTATTGTAAGTATATATGGTCCAAATGTTGATGAACCCTCATTCTTCCACGGTTTTTTTAGTGCACTCTCTTAACACCTTGAATGCACACTCATTCTTGGCGGTGACCTCAACCTTGGACTAAATGAAGACATGGATAGGCTCAACACAACAGGAACTCAGCGCAATTGGCAATCCACAAATATAATCAGAATCAGAATCAGAATCAGAATACTTTATTGATCCCTGGGGGAAATTATTTTTTGTTACAGTGCTCCATTTTAAACCAACATTAAGACAAGACAGACAATACACTAACTAAGAATAGTACAATATATACATATATATACATACATACATACATAAGTCACTCATAAATAAATAGTTGGAAAAGAAACATGTGTAGTTGTAGCAGCAAACAGTGTGTTAAGTGGATGCGTTGTACAGGGAGATGGCCACAGGCAGGAAAGATTTCCTGTGTCGTTTCCTGTGGTGCTTTTCGGTAATCTCAGTCTCTCACTGAACGTGCTCCTGTGACTGACCAGCATGTCATGGAGTGGGTGGGAGGTGTTATCCAACATTGTCTTTATCTTGGACAGCATCCGCCTCTCCGACACCACCTTGAGGGAGTCCAGCTCCATCCCCACAACATTGCTGGCCTTACGGATTAGTTTATTAAGTCTGTTGGCATCTGCGACCCTCAGCCTGCTCCCCCAGCATGCAACAGCATAGAGGATCGCACTGGCCACAACAGACTCATAGAAAATCCTCAGCATTTTCTGGCAGATGTTGAAGGACCTCAGTCGCCTCAAAAAATAGAGACGACTCTGGCCCTTCCTGTAAAGTGCTGTGGTGTTTTTAGCCCAGTCCAGTTTATTGTCAATGTGTACTCCAAGGTATTTATAGTCCTCCACAATGTCAACACTGACCCCCTGAATTGAAACAGGGGTCAAGTGTTTCCTGGTCTTCCTGAAGTCCACGATCAGTTCCTTGGTCTTTGCCACGTTGAGCTGCAGATGATTTTGCTCACACCACGTGACAAAGGAGTCGACCACAGCCCGGTACTCTGTCTCATCATCCCTGCTGATGCATCCAACCACCGCAGAGTCATCAGAAAACTTCTGAAGATGGCATGTCTCTGTGCAGTGGCTGAAGTCTGTGGTGTAGAGGGTGAAGAGGAAGGGGGAGAGGACAGTCCCCTGTGGTCCCCCTGTGTTGCTGATCACCTTGTCAGACACACACTGTGGGAGACGTACATATTGTGGTCTTCCTGTCAGGTAATCAACAATCCAGGACACCAGAGAAGCATCCACCTGCATCGCTGCTAACTTATCACCCAGGAGGGTCGGCCTGATGGTGTTGAAAGCACTGGAAAAGTCAAAAAACATGACCCTCACAGTGCTCGCCGGCTGGTCCAGATGGGTGTAGACACGATTGAGCAGGTAGATGATGGCGTCCTCAGTTCCGAGACGAGGCTGATAAGCGAACTGAAGGGGATCCAGGTGTGGTCTTACTATGGGTCGCAGCTGGTCCAGGATGAGCCTTTCCAGGGTCTTCATGATGGGGGAGGTCAATGCCACGGGCCTGTAATCCTGGGGGCCACTGGGACGTGGCGTGATGTCTTCCACATCACCGGGACCCTCTGCAGACTCAGACTCAGCATAAACAGTTTATGAAAGACTCCACTCAGCTGGGGGGCACAGGTCTTGAGGACGAGGGGACTCACTCCGTCTGGTCCAGCAGACTTGCCTGAGTGAAGTCTCCTCATTTGCATCTCAACCTGGTATTGAGTGAAGGTGATGGGTGGGGGAGGGGTGTCAGGAATCTCACAGGAGGCAACATGTGAAGAGAGAGGCTGGCACAGTGGTGTGGCTCTGGATTCCAGGCTGACTACAGGTGAGGTTGTGGGGGTGGGAGCAGACACTGTGGTGTCGAATCTATTGAAAAACAGATTCAACTCGTTGGCTCTATTCTCACCTCCCTCAGCTCCCCTGCTGTTGGTTGGCCTGAATCCAGTGATGGTCTTCATGCCCCTCCACACCTCTCTCATGCTGTTCTGCTGGAGTTTCCACTCCAGCTTCCTCCTGTAATTGTCCTTAGCCTCTCTGATCTTGTCCTTTAGTAACACCTGGATCTTCCTCACCTCCTCTTTGTTGCCCCCTCTGAAAGCCCTCTTCTTGTTGTTGAGGAGGGCTTTGATGTCCTTAGTCACCCACGGCTTGTTATTTGGGTAACAATGAACAGTCTGAGCTGGAACAATGGAGTCGGTGCAGAACGTTATGTAGTCTGTGATACACTCAGTAAGCCCATTGATGTCCTCGGCGTGAGGCTCACAGAGTGTTTCCCAGTCGGTCACCTCGAAACAGCCCTGTAGTTCTGCTAAGGCCTCCTCTGACCACCTCCTAACAGTCCTGGTGGTCACAGGTTCTTGTGTGTAATCAAACAGTATATGAGCGACTTTGGCCTTCGCGATGCATGGCGCTCCCTTCACCCCAACAGTAAGGAATATACTTTTTTCTTGCATGTTCATCACTCTTACTCTCGTCTGGATTATTTTTTGGTCAGCAGCTCACTGCTGAGTGACATTTCAGACACTGAGATTCATCCTATAGCTGTCAGCGATCATGCTTCTGTATCTTTAACACTAATGCACAAGAATAATACTACGCCAAGTAAAAACTGGAGATTTAATACATCACTGCTTAAAGATGAAGACTTTATTAAATATTTTAAAAAGGAATGGACTTCATATTGTGATATTATTCTGTTATCATATGTTACCTTATATCTGTAATCAAAGTAGTTGAAGTATGATACTGCTGTAGATCATATTATACCCTTTAATATAGAGTGTGTGCTCTGTATGTAGTTTAGTTCTCATTATACTTTTGAGTTAAAAGAACATATTCACTTATTAGTTTATTAGACAAGTGTGCATCACTCTGTATCCTTGATCTGCTGTGAATGTATTACATGCTTAATTGTTGAATCATGAAGAGAAGGTTGTAAGCAGGAGACTCTGTGTCTAAGACAGGGGAGATAGACAGACCACATTCCATACCCCCACCTTATAGAAAGCAGAGAAACAACTGCCGAGGTCATAACTTAGGCGCCGTAAGAGAGAAAGAATGTTAATGTTTGGTCTTTTACGACTAGGTGGGGGCCACTAGAGACTATAAAAAGCTGAGCAACCCGTCACCATTTTGAGACTTGCTGTGACCCTCTGCAGGCAGGTCTCCCCATCATGATGGTCCTTATGCTCTTAAGTGTTGAATTGTATGGAAATAAATGATTGTTGATTGAGCATAAATACACCGAGTATTGTCCTTCCTTCAGCCCAAAGATTCAAAGAATTGGGAGATTTCAACAATATTTAGACTTTAATGACACTCCCGGAATATCTGCTTCTGTTCTATGGGAAGCAGGGAAAGCTGTGATGAGAGGTAAAATAATTTCTTTCTCATCACACAAAAAGAAAGAAGAAAACAAAAATGTTCAGGAATTAGAAAAAACCATCAAATCACTAGAAGAAGCCTACGCGTGTGACCAAGATCAGGAAACATTGAACAAAATATGCAAGACAAAACTAGAATTAAATGAAACTATTAATAAAAAAACCCACAATTCCTTATACAAAGACTTCGCTTGCAGAACTTTGAACACAGTAACAAATCAGGTCGATTTCTAGCTAACCAGTTAAAAATAAATAAAGAAAAAACAACTATATGTGCTGCTAAAGATTTATCAGGGAACACAATATATGACCCTGGAAGAATAAACAACATTTTTAGGGATTTCTATGAAACTTTATACTCACCACAAATAAACCCATCTAAAAATGAAATTGATCGGTTTCTTGACAACGTAACTCTCCCAAAATTACTAGACAGTCAAGCAATGGAACTGGATTCGCCACTGACACCAAGTGAATTCCAGGAAGCCCTGATAAGTATGCCCAATAATAAGGCTCCAGGTCCAGACGGCTTCCCTGCAGAATTCTACAAAGAATTCTGGACAATTCTGGCACCAGTATTCCACGGCATGTTGCAGGAAATCGAGGAAAATGGCAGACTACCACCAAATATGAATTCTGCCAACATTAGTCTCCTGCTAAAACCAGGCAAAGACCCTTTATTTCCCTCAAGCTATCGTCCAATTTCTCTTTTAAATGTAGACCTTAAAATAATCTGCAAAGCTCTCTCAAAGAGATTAGAGAAAATAACCCCCCTCTTAATTCATCCTGACCAAACTGGTTTCATAAAAGGTCAGCACTCCTCAACAAACACTTGTAGATTACTTAATTTAATAGACTACTCATACAATAAAAACATCGAAACCATAATATTATCTCTAGATGCAGAAAAAGCATTTGACAGAGTTAACTTGAAATTTTTATTCGCAACTTTACACAAATTTGGTTTCGGAAACTCTTTTATAAACTGGATAAGAATATTATACAATTCCCCAACAGCTCGTATCAGAACAAATGACCAGACATCCTCCAGCTTCTGTCTCCTGAGGGGCACCAGACAGGGATGCCCACTCTCCCCTTCACTTTTTGCAATTTTTATCGAACCTCTAGCAGCAGCATTTAGACAGGCTACAACAATTAAGGGCATAAAATGTAAGAACATAGAACATAAAATCAGTCTCTATGCGGATGATGTGTTGCTTTTTCTGCAAAACACACAAACCAACCTCTCTGAGGTAATTACTCTAATAAACTGGTTTTCAAGAGTTTCAGATTATTCAATTAACTGGCCAAAATCTACAGTTCTCCCCATTAACTGCTCCTTCCATAATTCTTCCTCTGCCCCACTGCAATCCGGAAATATTAAATATTTAGGTATTAATGTTTCTCCTAAGCTTTCAGACTTAACTAAATTAAATCACATCCCACTTCTAAAGAAAGTAGAAGGTGATCTGACTAGATGGAAATCTTTACCCATATCACTCATGGGAAGGGTCGCCACTATAAAAATGATGATCTTGCCAAAAATAAATTACTTATTTTTGATGATCCCTAACAAACCATCACAAGATTGGTTCAGATCTCTGGATTCATATATTTCCAAATTCCTTTGGAAAGATAAACCCCCGCGTATCAGCTTAAAATCGCTACAAAGAACCAAGGATAGAGGAGGATTAGATCTGCCTAATTTTCACCAATACTTCTTAGCCAACAGGCTTCAGTTCATCTCAGAATGGTCAAAACATACCTTCCTAGATGAGCCCTGGTTAGATGTTGAACAGGCACTATGCAAGGATCTAGAGATTTCAGACCTACCATTTATTAGCTCAAACATCAAAAGACATGAATGCTTTAAAAGTATCAACATCAGCTTCTCTCTGACAGCATGGTGGGAGTTTCTAAAAATAACGGCGTCTTCACTAATCCCATGCAAACGTACACCTATCTGGAATAACCCTGACATATTACAAAACAATAATATGATTAATTTCCCAGAATGGAGTTGTAAAGGAATTAAATATTTAGAACATATATTAGAGGGAACAGAATTTATCCCATTTGACAGACTAGTTGCACAATATGGGATCAATAAGAAAAGATTTTTAGAATATCAACAAATTAAATCCATAATAAAAAAGAAATTTAACCTCAGTCAAGTTGAATTACAAACACCACCAAGTGCGGCACATTTCCTTACTCTTAAATCCCCCAAATTATTATCTAAAATATACAGAACACTTTCTAAATTAGATGAATCAATATCCCTTCCTATTGCAAAGTGGGAAGCAGATTTATCAGTCAGTTTAGAACAAAACTTCTGGTCTCAGGTATGCTTAAAAACCTTTAAATTGATTAAAAATCCCAGTCTGCAATTAATACAATACAAAATACTACATAGAGTGCACTATACAGGTCATCGGATGTTCAAGATGGGCTTTACATCTTCCAACAACTGCTCACACTGTCAAAGCAATACACTAGACAATTACACTCACGCTCTTTGGTTCTGTCCACCAGTGCAGAAATTTTGGCACGAGATATGTGAAGACTTATCAAAGTGTCTGAAATGTAACATTCCAACTTCCCCCTTAGTGTGTTTGTTGGGCAGCTTAGATAATGTCACTTCAGAAAAGAATATAGCCCATATGGTTTCCACTGCCCTATGCATAGCCAAGAAAACTGTCCTCATGAACTGGAAAAATAAAAACAATCTTAATTCAAACCAATATAGAAATTATCTATTAGATTACATTAGTTTTGATACAGCCTCGGCCACCACATCAGATCAATTGCTCTGGGCTCCTTTGATCGGCTCCATCACCTAGTGGGGGTGGGGGGTCATAGTTTGGTCCTGCCTTCAATGTTGTGATTGGTGTGGCGGCAGGGACATGCTTAGGGCGTCGGGGGGTTCACCGGAGGCATCTTCCTTGGGGGGCTCAACCCGGGGTAGCGGTCATGTCTGGTTGGGGGCTCTTTTCTCACTATTTCCTCGTGGCTGCGTGCAGCGGGGCTAGGGGAGGGTCTGTGCTGATGGACGTGGGTTACTGACCTGGTAGCCTGTCTGCCCCTGGGTGGGTCCGGGATGGGCGTGAGGGTCTGGGGGCGCTCCGTCTCTGGGCTGGGGCCCTGGCCGGGCCTCGGGGCCTTGGGTCCTGGTTTGTGTGTTGCCGGGGTTGTGGGCGGGTGGGTGCATGGGGGCCCATCCCTGGCGCAGGGTGCCGCCGGTGTGTCGAGCCGCCTGTGGGGCTCTTCAACCGGTGGGGGAGATTGTCACACCTTGCAGGAGCTTTCCTCCCCTCAGGAACTCTCTGCAGGAGGGGGAGATACAGGAGAGGTGGAGGAAGATCTCAGCCTGGGCGTCTATTGTCTGCTGCGCTGGGCCCCGGTCTGGATGGGCCTGGGCCCCCTTTCCCTGGCGGGTCGCGGAGTATGGGAGTGCCTACTGGGGTCAGTGGGGGAGCTGACCCCAGGGAGGGGTCACCTGCCCCTCCCTTCCTTCCCTCCCCATCTCCAGCTGCCTCCCTCTTCCCGCTCCACCACAACCACCCACACATGCAGAGCCTTGGAGTAGGGGTATGTCACCAGGGTGCAGAGGAGGCTACCCCTCCCTCTGTCCCCTTCTGGCTGCCTCTGCCTCAATTTTATCCCACAACTTAGACATTCACATTACTCACACCCTCATTACACATACATATAGGATCTTGGGGTGGGCACGATACACGGAGTCCAAGTTACCATCAGGGTGTACACCTCACCCCTGGCATCGTTGCCCACCTCTCAATTTTAAATACACGTAGACATTGAGGGCTAGCAGGAGGGACTATGCGCTTACCTGCTGCTCTCTGGCAGGTAGCTCCATGCCCTCCTGGGTTTTAACTGCACCTTAGAACACACATGCATCAACACTACAATGAGCGGGTGGAGGGAGGCTTGGAGTCTTCTCTCACCCCCATTCTCTGCGGCCTGCTGGAGCGGGGGGGCTAGGAGGAGTTGGCCGTCCGACTGCGGTCTGGAGTGTGGGGCCTCCCTGCTGCTGCGGAGTCGGGGCGGTCTGCCTCCCCCCACCACAGGGAAAAGGGTAACACCACCTGGGTCTGGGTGCAGTTCCCCCCTCCAGGGGCAAGGTTACCTAGACCCGGTTCGTAGAGTACGCTTGGGGAGTGTGATCGTGTATACAGCGTCTCTTTATGTCTGTCTCCACGTCGGTTGAGTGTGAAGTGCACATGAGAGCATGAGGGTGGGAATGGATGTTTGTGTCTGTGTGTGCCTGTATGTCTGTGTCTATATGTCAGGTTGGGTGTCAGGCGCCACCTCTCTAGGGACATCTTAGGCCCTCCAAGGTTTGGAGGCCTATCTCCCCCTACCACCACTTCCCCTGCCGGTGGTGGACTCCCTCAGGTGTCGGTGCGTTGGTGGTTCTTTGTATCTGGGGGTGGGCATCTGGGTACACACCGGCTCACTCCTTGGCGGCCGCTTATCGGGGCCTGGAGCCTGGGGCTCGCTCGGGCCACTTCGGAGGTGGGGTGCCCCCGGCCTCTCGGCCTGGGGCTCGGTCACTCAGGCACAGCTGGCTGCCGGCGGAGCTCACGGGCGCGTCACTGCAACTCCCCCTGGCTTCTGCTCCGCGGCTGCTGAATGAGCCCTCATCTGGGACTCTCCTCAGCTCTTACTGGGACAGTGGCGCGGCTGCCCCTCTGTGGGTCTTCCTTGGTCTCTTGTGTTCTGGGGGCCTCTGGATGTCTGGAGTTTTGATCTCCTCCATACCTGCTTGATACCATAAAGGACAGGGCTGTGGCTCCCCACACTCCCTAGCAGATCATTACATGGAGAAACCTTTGGAATGCAAGCATGCTGATCCACACAGGTATGCACACAGGTGTACACACGGGTATTCACAGACGCGGACTACAGCTTTCTTGGCTGCTGCCTCAAAGCACACTGTGCGCTGTCTATCTTGCGTGCTGCACAATATTGTTTATTATTTAGTAACTATTGATATCTACGGCTAGCTAGTTTATTGTGATGGTGCTTTTTTTTTCTTATTATGTTGCTCTTTGTCGTTTGCTGTCTCCTCTGTTTTTTTTTCTCCATACAGGTGACCCAGGAGTTTTGTTTTTTTTGTTTGTTTGTTTTTTTTTCTCTCTTCCCCCCCTTCTCACCGTCTCTTCTCCCCTTTGGTTTTCTTTCTTTCTCTCCCTCTCTTTCTTTCATTCTTTCTCCCTGTCCTATCCCACAGTCATGTCTGTCCCGTTTGTAGCAACTGAAAATAAAATAAATTCATAATTATAATAAAGGTCAATCAAATGGACCAATATGGCAAGGCCATGATGATCCACTTGGTAAAATAAATCCGCTTGGCATCTTTCTTGGCCTCAAGACAACAATTCTGATGGCTATAGATCCAAACGGGACACAAAAAAAAAAAAAAAAAAAAAAGAAGCTTCCTGAAAAACACTGAACAGTGAGTTCACTGTGGCATATGACAGATTCAGCTTTCTGTGTGCAAATGTGTCTGTGTCGACCTTTCAAATGCTGTTGAATCCAAAACATCAGCGGCTCCTCGGCTGCTCACTTCATGCACTTCTGTCTGTGTGACAGTCCAATGACATCACAGCTGTTTCCAGCCCCAGTGTCTCAGGACTGGACACCTTTAAACATGTCGAGGATCAAACAGCGTCCAGCTAAACACACATGAAACTATCAAAGCTGACAATCATTCCAATAACATCTAATGGTTCATGTATGTAGACACAGCACTACAAGGAAATGGCTCTCAGCATCTGGCTGTGGGAACACATGAGTCCCTGTTTGTGTTCAGATTGTGTGCATGTTTTAGACGTGTGTCACATGTAGAAACACAACAATCCCACAATGACACAAAGATGTGTTTGACACAGCTGTGCAGCTGTAAGTTGTTTCTAATGATTCATTGAAGCTCTTCTAACATTCTGGAGACGATCAGTACATGAATCTGTTCAACACGACAACAGTTTGACTTCAGTGTGAACGTTTGCCATTAAATAACCTTCTTCATCCAGCTGACAGCATCCTTCATCCTATGATGTGAACAGTTCCTCCTGTTGATGACAAACCTCTGACATGATCTGCTTGAGGAGCTTTTTCATGTGCAGCTCTCTGAGCTCAGGGCTGAGCTGCTGTTTCATCTTTAAGAGCTGCTGCCTCCTCGCCGGACTTGTTCTCCTCTTCTTCTCCTAATGACACCATTTCTGCTTCATATAAAATTCAATAAAGATGCTGACATGTATCTGTAGCAACAACATCATTGAATCTATAACAACTGGAGCCAAACCAGTGGCTCTGCTGGGATCACTGGTGAGCCAACACTTCCTTGTTGGATGCAGATTTCAGGGCTTCCTTTTGCTCCTCCGTTATAACTGTTCTCTCTTCTCAACACAGGATGACACAAAGGAATCAGCAGTGACAAAGATGATGCTGAAGAGAAGCACACACTTCACACATATAACAGACCAGTGCAGTTACACACACCTCTGCTTGACATCAGGCCTCAAACAAAGACACAAAACACTAACTTGACTCTAAACAGAAGAAACGAGCAGCTGTTTCTGTTCTGTGCTTATTTATATTTGACACACATGCTTCTCTTTGTGCAAACACACATCGCACTATAAGGGTAACCTCGCACACAATGATTGGACAGCACAGTGATGATGCTGGGAGATCCTATACGCAGCAACACAGAAACACTGAGAACTTTAAACATTGATTATATTGAGATCAGCAGCCGACCCAGTCTAGATAAAGGCGAGCAGCTGGGACCGCTGCTGCACCACAAACAGGTTTCAGTGTTTCCATGTGTGTGTGATGTCTTTACTTATACTGGTCAATAGACTTTAGTCAACACATCATTGAAAGGTGTTACACATGAAATAAAAACAGCGTTTGTTCCTCTGAAGCAGCTGCATTATAACCAATCTGCTCCTTTGTGGCGGTTTAAAACAGCCTTAAATAACTGTTGTTATATTTGTTGCAGCTTCTGCTCCTCTTGGACAGACGACTCTGGAAAAGACGTTTTTGAATTTCAGCTTTTAACTGGATAAATATCGGATATATAAACGTCTGCAACAAACTGACTCCAGCTTCTACCTCATGATAGGAATGTTTTTGTGGCTCAAGATGACCTGATATCTTTCATGATGATACATTTGACACATGTTTCACATATTATAGACCAACAAGTTCTTCACAGCAGTTTAAATACAGGAGTCACTTTTGGGCCCAGCAGATAAAACAGAGCCAATATTTCCTTCTTTATTTAAGTGACGTGTGTCACAGATGTGACCTAGTAAAGTGTAGCTGAACATTAGTAACGTTATTAACACTCTCAGCTGGTCCTTGTTCCAGACCTGAAGATCCTCTTCTTTCATTCAGCAGCAGCTTCAGGTCTCTGATGGTCCAGGGCTTGTTGTTGGGAAACAGCCCTGCTGGGATGATGGTGTCCTCACAGAAACAGTCAGTGATGCTGTTGGTCTCCATCACAGAGCACGTCCCAGTCTGCAGTCTCAGTCCTGCAGGGCCTCGCTGGCTTCCTGACTCCACCCAGTCAACAACAGGAAGTGTTTGAAGTGCAGGAACAAACTGAGGCTGTGGTCAAACAGGAGTTTTGATCTCCTCGCTCTGACTCTCACTGCGGCCCCGCTGCTGTGTCAACATGTGTTTGTGCTAAACAATGATGGAAAGTGTTAGAAATGACTTGTTGGCCTCTGATCTGTCACAAACAGCTGAAACGTGTCTCTCATGAGTCACATGAAGGTTTTTGACAGAAAGGACAAAAAGTAGCTGCAGTCAGTTTGTGTCATTTTTATATTTATTCATCTGGGAGAAAAATCTGAGGGACATTAAAATGTGTTTTCAACAGAGACAAGAACATGAATATAACAGAACAGGTAAATGAACATGTTTCAAGTAAACAGCTGGACTGATCAGGTCCAAACACAGAGTGATAAACTTGTCAAACAGCTGTCATATCTTTATATATAAGCTCTTTATAAATGCTGCTCACTGCAGTCTGTTTACTAATAATGTCAAACTGTTAGAAACACAGAAACATCAGAATGGTCTTTGTTCACAGAAACCTGTCTGGGATCCTTTGTTGTTCTTTTGATGCAGAGTTACATTATAAATATAAAGAGTTATTTCAGAGTCTCATCAGTTTTCCTGCATGTCTTTATTTAACACATCAGCAGGGCTGAAGCTCTCATGTTAAACACACACTGATCTATGGACACGTTCATGTGTTTCTAACAGAACCAGGCTGTTATCAGCCTGCACTAACATTATGTCACACACACTGAATGTAACAGTGACAGTTTACATCATCACACAATCAGCTGTGATTGTTTCACTGTCATCAAACTAGTCAACAGGAAGTAGAATCAATAGAAACCAATCATTTACTGACAGCATGTCTGATGGAAATAAGTGCAGATTATGTATGAAGTCTAACTGCACACAGTAACTGTGTTACAATAAGGACTTAACAGCGCCCTCTGCTGGAGTGTTTTAGTACTGCGTTAACTACAATACACCACCTCCTCCTCACACCACCTGCTACAGCTCTACTCTTCTATGACTACAGTCATCCACAGCACTGATGTGAGGTCACATGGTTCATATGTAAGGAGCACAGCTGACCTCAGGTCAGTTTAATGACTGTGAGCAGCAGCTGTGTTATTGTCACTGTGACAGGGAGACACTCTCAGACACAGCGCTCATGTCAGCTTGTTCTCATGCAGGAGGATCAGGAGCTCCATGTTTGTCTTTCTGTTTGAATCATGATGTGTTTGTGCCATCAGAGTCTGTCATGAGTACTCAGGGTTTCACAGCAGCTCTTCTGGATGCTGACGAGGACTCCAACCTCATGTTTCACCTCTCTGAGCTTCTGATGTCTGTGAACACTCGTGTTTCTTCTCTGGGCTCATCTGGACAAAAACACCTTTCTGTGTTTGGCTGCAGCCTCATTCTGACTGACAGGAAGTGTGTTATCCATGAGCTGCACTTCTGTGAGGAAGTTTCCTGCTGTGTTTCCTGTCTGTGGACAAACACGAGTGTTCCAGCTGAGGACTTGGTTCCTTCCACCTGTCCATACAGGACATCACGCTGTCTTTTCTCTGTAAATGCAGCTGCAGGTCCTTCCACGTGCTGCTCTGTATTTGTGCAGTTTGTAGTGTGTCCTGGGAAACGTAGCACACATGGTGTTCTTCTGCTGTTTCCTCCTTTCACTGAGTGTGAAACACTGACGCTGTGCTGTTGTTCACAGAGGGGAGCTGATTCTAGCTGCAGCTGGACTCTGTCATCTAACTGAATGTGTTGGTGCTGATCACGGGGCTCTGAGGGGGGAGCAGCAGGAGGACTCTGGATGCTGACGTCAGTGTATCTGTGGAAGCTCCCACAGCGTGTCTGTCATTCAATATTGTGCTGTATATTGTATCTATGCAAAGATGAACAGACTGTGTGTTCACTGGTCTCTGTGCTGCAGCTCTGATGTCATCATCACTCCCTCCTCCACCCTCAGCAGTCCCAGCATGCTGCTGTGGTGCACCCCACCCTCACTCTACACCTGAGCCACAGACCACACCCTCCACCTCAATATACACCACAGTTTTCTCTGCTGTGGAAATGAGATCAGGAGGAAATCATGGTTATTATTATTTAATAAACGCTCACATTAATGTGGGCTTATTTGTTTCATATTAGAAACATTAGTTGAGTGTTTTTAGTATAAAATGGTGAAAGTCCCTCTTTTTGCTCCTCCCCTCACCTGTTACCGTGGTGACAGCTTGGATGTGTTTCAGTCCTGCCTGGTTATCACTGCAGGAATCTTTACTTTCACATTTATTACAGGTAATAACTCTGATTTTTCTGTGTATTATGAACCAAATGTATCCTGATACACACAGAGATGGATGAGCAGAGGTTTTTTTTGCAGTTTATGTAGTTACTATGGACTTAATGCATATATATTATTAAAATTAGGGCAATAACAGTTGTATTGATGTATAGCAACTTGAAATGCTCCCACAAATGGCTCCACAGCATGTAAAAATATAACAAAAGCTCTGGCGGACTTGGTTCTGTGGTCAGTCTTAAAGGGTGAAGTTAAACTCTGTAATCTTCACTGTGTCACAGAGTTCAGTGAGTCCCGTTATTCACAGAATCAATCAGATCATAAGAGAACAGCTGATCAGCAATCAGTGGTGCCAACAGCGCCTCCTGTGGTGAGAGGATGCAATAATGCAATGTAGCATTTTTCCACTCAACACTTGCAGTCATGGAAACTGTCTGTTGGATCTGTGTGACGTTGCTTTCTTGGTTTAGAGTTCCTCACAAATGTCCAGATGATTCTTCTAATGAGGCGTCGACCATGTTTTCAGCTCTTTGGAAGAAAACGTCGCCCTTTGCCATCCTTACTTTTCTTTGACTTCTTCAAATGCAGCTGAACTCCAGCTGGTATTTTCTTGGACTTTGCAGCTGTTTCTGGTCATCAGTTCATTCCTGCAAACCTCTGAAGCTGAACAACAATGATGCTGCATTGCTGGCTGATCCCAAAAGGTTGATTCTGTTCATCTGGACGTTTTCAGAAACGTTTGCTCACTGATCAGGTGACTTCTTCAGTCTCAGCTGACTGCAGCTTTACAACCTTACAAACAGCACATTTGCACAATGACTGAAAGCAGCAGCACCTGATATATATGATACTAATATAATACATATACATATATAATCCATACTAATGATGAAGGAACTGAGCTCACAGTCCATTGTTCATTCAGTGAACTACTCAGTTTATTTTGGGCCTCAGAAATGCTCACTCTGTTTGTACATCACTGTCAGCAATAGACTCATTCTGCTGTGTGGACAGGAACACATGTGACATCACTTCCTGTTTGTTTGTGACTGAAGAGGAAGAAGTTTACAAGGAATCATTTAGAAGAGTTTCAAACATCAACTGATTGAATCCATGAATCTGAAAACGTGTTTGTGAGTGAAAGAGACAGACATGTACAGACTGAACTATCTGTTCAACAGTCAGAGTGTTTCTGTAACAGGAGACACTCTTTACACTCCACTCAGCACAGGGACACTGAGGAACCAGGAGACCAGACACTAAACCCAGGATAAAGAGTTTGAGTGAATGTGGTGTTGAAGGTGTGGAGGTGGATCAGAGTGTCAGAGGAGACTCTGTAGAAGGACAGAGTGCCAGCAGGACAATCCACATACACTGCTGCTCTGTTAGAGACAGAGGAGGAGGAGGAGGAGGAGATGGATGTTTTTATTTTATTGTGCCTGACATAACGAGGACCATCATCAGAGCAGCTCAGACTCCAGGACTGATCATTGTATCCAAACACACAGTCATCACTGTCTCCTTTCCTTCTGATGCTTCTGTAACTCACTGATATATAAACGTCTCGTCTCCACTCGACCTCCCAGTAACAGCGACCAGTCAGACCATTTCTACACAGCAGCTGATAAAAAACATCAAATCTGTCTGGATGATTAGGATATGACTGAACCTCCTCCACATGTGTCACCTTCCTGTTGTTGTCAGACAGTTGGAGCTTTGTGTTCACTGTGTTTGTGTCGATTGTGAGTTGACAGGAATCTGATGGAGAGAACAAACACAATCCAGCTGCAGTTATTGATCCATCATCTGTTCATTGATTGACACTTTGATGATGACTCCTGACATGATGAAGATGGTTGAATGTGTGCTGCTTTGTTTTCATGAATCCCATTAAAAACACACTTACACTTCCTCAGACCTGGTCTCAACCATCGGACTCCAGCAGGCTCCACCCTGAAAGGAGGAGGGGGGTCAGAGCAGCACAGTCGGCATGCACACATGGACATTACATGGCTCTCACACACACACTGTTACACACTGAGCTCAAAGCTCGGCTCCACTGTTTTATTCAAAGAAATCTACATTTATTTATCAGCACATTTAAAAACAGGTTGAGCCAAAGTGCTGCACAGAGTAGAGAGAAAATAGAATAGGAAACATACACAGTAATGACTATAAAGACTGGTCAGGATTGAAAGCTACAGAGTACAAATGTGTTTCCAACCGGCTTTTAAAAATGTCCAGTGTTGGTGACGACCTGATGTGAAGGGCGACTGTTCCAGAGTTTGGCTGCAGCCATCGATAAAGCTCACCTCTGTTTTTACGTCTAGTTCTGGTCAGAAGCTGCTTATCTGCAGACCTGAGGGCTCCACTTGGATTATTTTGTTAAAGAGAGATAAGATGGAGCCAATCCATTCAGAGATTTAAAGACAAACAACCAGATCTGGAAGTGGATTCTACCACGTACTGGTAACCAGTGGAAACAGCTGGAAAAAGCTGGTGATGGGTCGTCTAGCACAGACCCACCGCTGGAACCAGACAATTGATGAGGGAGAGAACTGTGACAGCGCCGTTCCTTCACTTGACCTCAGTCGCTCTCGTCTGCTCCCTCGTAACACTGCTCTTTATTGAGGTTAAATGAATATGCATAAGTTCATTAACATATGACGCCCAGCCAAACTCCAGTTTCCAACAATGGCTGCAGCTACTAAGTTTTAAAATTACTCATACTAACCCTTCTGGGTCACAAAATAAAGTTTTAACATATTTTCAGGCGAGAAAGTAGCTGTGTAAACATCAAATATCTGCTCGGTTTATCAAGATATCGCATATTTGCAAAAGTGCTTCGACGTTTTCGGAGACGTCTGTTACCCACCAGCTCGATAGCTAGCCGAGAGATCGAGGGTCACTGAAACCCCCGAGACAGGCACAACTCCCGGCACATCATTTTCAGATCACCGCGGACTTTTGCTACTCGGGTTAAACGTAATATATAAAAATGTTATTGTTGGGCTTTTTTCAGTGTTTTGTTTGTTCGTGAGTGTGGCTGAGATTAAAGTTAGTCGATTAGATTAGATAAAATAAAACTTTATTAATCCCCCGGGTGAGTTCCTCCTTGGTTTTTACACAGCTGACTAAACGTCAAACAGAAAACTAATTAAACAATAATGAGACGGTTGAGAATTTACGCCAGTGTTCTGTTATATTTTAGATAGCAAGGAGCAGACGGCCGAATTTATTAAACTCCACCGAGACAGCGGTGACGCTAATCAGAAGGCTAGACCATCCAATTTCCCCAGCCATTTACTTCCGGCCTACCCGACCTTCTGAGGACCTGGCCCACGTAGACCGCGAAGGCCGGGTCCTCAGGAGGATGCAGCGCATGAATTTGGACATGACCAATGTGAGCGGCTAATTCTAAGTACGCTGTTGTAAATAGCTAATGCTAATTTAATGTGAGTTAGCATTATCCAAGAATGAAATATTGATTCTAACAGGGCCCATAAACAGCATTAGCTTAGCAGCATTAGCTTATCAGAGTTTCCATCATGGTCACACTAATCCTTAGCAGAGCAAAGTGGCCTACTTAGCAATAGCTGCTCAAGTTGTAGAAAGCAAGGGAAAACAGTACTAGCATTAGCTGCTAAATGTGCACTTGAGAACAAATTTATTGTGAATTCAGCCGTGAATGTAGAGTTTGTCATTATTTAAGCTTCCATTTCCAAATGTTAGCTGCTCCTGTCTGCCTCTTTGTCACACACACAGACTGAAACGATTCACAGCCTTGTTTCATCCTTCTGTCACTGTGGACATACAGCATGGGAAACATACACATGGCTGACACTTTATTAGGTACACAGTGGCCACTATCTCAGGTACACCTGTGACCTAATAAAGTGTATCTAAAGTTACAAAATGTTGTCTCTTTCCAAATTGTGATATTCTGGATTAGGCTCTTTGAAAAGATCAGGACAGAAGGACATGGATAGGTGCCTTTATTGAACAGCAGGACATCACACACTAACTTGTTGTTTTCTTAGCGTGCAGAAACTACCCTTTTTTGTTGTTATATATTGGTCAACCAAGAACTAGCCCTGTAACAGGCACTTCTGTATTTTACCACTGGGGGGCAACAATTCACTCTATTACATTCCTCCCCTTTTAGATTTGTAATTGAAATAAGCAACCCTTTAAAGAATGTATTTCACTGCCCCCACCAAAAGAAATATTCTGTGACCCTTACGAACAATGAACAAATGTAGCCATTACTTTTATTATTAAACTGTTCACTTCTAAAATAACTGGCAGTAAATAGCTAAAACATAACTCTACATTTTCAAAGATTCAGTCTCTTTGGGGGAACTCTGCGTCTCTCTGGGTATCTGCGTTCCACAGATGGGCTTTGGGTGGTTTCTGGGGTGGATACTGGTGGTTCATCGGTTGTCTGTTTAGGTGGTTCAGGAGGTAAGGGGTGTGATGTTAAAATTCCAGGTGGACTTGGTGGTAACTCTGGAACAACACCGTCCATAATCACTTCTGGCCGTCCCTCCGAAACCGGTGAAAATATAACTGGGGGTTTCTCCACAGTCTGTCTCCATGGTAACAGGTGGTCCACATGTATTGTGCGTGTTCTCTTTCCCTCTTGTATCAGGTAAGTAACACTTCCCATTAGGGCTGGGCGATATGGCCTAAAATCAATATCAGGATAAATTGAGCAGTTAACCTCGATAACGATAAATGGACGATAACCACCCCAAGTGCCAAAAAAACAAACGTTTTTTTTTTTTTTTTTCATTTGATGGGGCTGTGGCAGGCAGCATAGTTCCTCCAGTTATTTTGATAATATTATTCCCCCTAGACCTATTCATTGCAATTATATTATTACCACTTTAAAGGACTGTAAAATGTCACTGAAAATAAATGAAGACAATAGTAGTAAGTACTTTTCGTGGTTAAGATTTATTAACTGAACAAAATAAAAAGTGTAGGATACAATATGTAACCATGCTCTCTAAAAAATGTATATCCCTTGTAAACAAAATAGTTTAATAATAAATATTATTTATTAAGAGGTTGGTTGTGTTACCTTGACTTGACGCAACAGTCTTTTTGCAGAGTTTACATTTAACAATTTTTTGATCAATATCATCCTTGTTGAATCCAAAATGTTGCCAAACGATTGATGATGCATTTTTTTTGTTAACAAGCGTCTCCTCTTCCTCCTCCACCAGCTCTACCTCCGTCGCTGCTGCTTCAACATTTAAATCGTCCTCCATTTGTTCACCCGTGTCTCGTCTTGTTACAGGTAGTAGAGTCATGTGACTCCACCCCGTCAAGTCTGTAACGTAACACAGCGTCTTAAAGGGACATGAACATCGCCAACCTGCACATGCCTTTCCTTTTTTTTTTTTAAATACCGAATTTACCGACATGGGCAAAATGACGTCGATGAGAGTCATAAATTTCGGTAACGATAAATTTTTGATATATCGCCCAGCCCTACTTCCCATTTTCTTCAGAACTGTTCCCTGAGTCCATTTTCTTCCCCCCCCTGAAGTTTCGGATACGCACAGCGTCTCCCTCCAAAAAAACACGAACAGGTTGGGTTTTGTAATCATGGTGTCGCTTCTGCTCAGACTGTTTCTGTTCAATGTGTCTGCTTAGTTCAGGTTTCAGCAGGCTGAAGCGAGTCCGGATCTGACGTTTCAGGAACAACTCTGCTGGTGTGCGACCCGTCACAGTGTGCGGTGTACTGCGATACATGATAAGGAAGTTTGCCAAACGATGACTGAGTGGCAATCTGGCCTTACCATCTGCTTCCAGCACATTCTTCATCAGGGATCGTTTCAGGATTTGTACTGACCTCTCTGCTGCCCCGTTTGATGCAGGATGATAGGCAGGAACAGCTGTGTGTCTGATTCCATTTAACTCCAAAAACTGATTGAATTCCTTTGACTCAAGTTGAGGTCCATTGTCTGAAACAAGCTCTTCTGGAAGTCCATATGAAGCAAATAACCCTCTCAAGACCTCAATGGTGTTGTGTGAGGTAATGGATGGCATAGGGAACACTTCCAACCATTTTGAATGACTGTCAATGACAACTAAAAAGTACTGCTTGCCTTTTCAGCGAAATCAATGTGAATCCGTTGCCAAACTCTCTCAGGCCACTTCCACGGATGGAGTGGTGCAACGGGTGGCGACTTCTGTACAGCCTGACAGACTGAGCAGCTTTGAACCAGTTCTTGTATATCACCACCACAGCCTGGCCACCACAGGTAACTGCGAGCGAGTGCTTTCATGCGACAGATACCTGGATGTTCATGATGCAGGTCTTCCAGCACTTTCTGTTGGTAAACTGGTGGAATGATGACCCATTGTCCCCAAAGAACACATCCTTGTTCTGCTGACACCTCGTGTCTGCGTGTAAAGTAAGGCTTAAGTGATTCGTCTTGCATATAACTCGGCCACCCATTCATGGTGTAGCTCCAGACCTTGCTGAGGATTGGATCCTTCATGGTTGCTCTCTCAATGTCTTTAGCTACTATTGGTAGCTCTTCCACATGTGAGAAATAGAAGATACTTCCCTCCTCTGCAATGTTGTCTGGCGTATTCCGAGGTAGACGTGACAATGCATCTGCATTAGCATGTTCAGCTGATCTTCTATATTCAATGTCATAGTTGTATGCCATTAGAATAAGAGCCCAGCGTTGCATTCTTAGTGCAGCGAGTGTTGGGACAGCTGACTTTGGCCCTAGTATAGCCAGCAGTGGCTTATGATCTGTTATGAGGGTGAATTTCCTTCCATACAGATATTTATGGAATTTCTTTACTCCAAAAATTATGGCAAGGGCCTCTTTTTCTATCTGGGCATACTTTCGCTCAGCTTCAGTTAATGTTCTTGATGCGAAAGCCACAGGCCTTTCCTCTCCATTTTCCATGACATGAGAGATGACTGTGCCCAGTCCATAAGGTGATGCATCGCAGGCTAACTTCAATGGCAGATTTGTGCTGTAGTGCACCAACACTTTGTTCTGCAGCAGTAGACTTTTTGCATCCCTGAATGCTTTTGCACATTCCATGGTCCAAATCCATTTAGCAGCTTTTCTCAACAGGTTATGCAAAGGCTGAAGAATGGTGGATGGATTTTCCAAAAATCGACTGTAGTAATTTAGAAGACCAAGAAAGGACTTCAGTTCAGTGACGTTTGTTGGTTCTGGTGCATTTGCCATGGCTGCTACCTTTTCCTCTAAAGGATGCAGACCATCCCTGTCAATACGATGCCCCAGGTACTCCACACTGCTCTGAAGAAAGTGGCACTTGGAAAGCTTCACTCTGACACCATGCTTCTCCAGACGTGTGAGTACTTCCTCCAACCTCTTCAAATGATCCCTTTCAGATGAAGCAGTGATGAGGATGTCATCCAAAAAGCAGGTCACATGCTCCATCCCCTGAAGGATTTGATCCATCACAGACTGGAAAAGAGCCAGAGCACTGGAAACACCATAGCTGAGGCGATTGTACTTATAGGGAGTATTTTAAATCTAGAGAGTATTTTAAATTCAGGGAATTTAAAATAGAAAGTAGCTCGTCCACAGAAGGACTGGTAGCTCCCCTTACGATAAGGGTTCAGATCGCGCGAACAGGTGTGGGTTTAGAGCTCTGGGTAGCTCCCCAGCTGGGTCTAGACTGGGTCTAGAGAGTATTTTAAATTCAGGGAATTTAAAATAGAAAGTAGCTCGTCCACAGAAGGACTGGTAGCTCCCCTTACGATAAGTGTTCAGATCGCGCGAACAGGTGTGAATGTGAATGTGTGTGTGATGCCTCAAAGGCATTTATGTCATTTATCTTTAATGTTTGCTTTAAAATAATTCTTTTGTATGTATTTAAGTTAAAAAGAACAGTAAAAAGAGTTTAAAATGTTAACAAGCTTTAATTTTGAAGGTGAACTTGCAAATAACCTCACTTCCTGGTTGATTACCTATATTGCCTCATTTCCTGTTTAATTCCTCTTCCTGGTTCTCTAAGAGGGAGAGTGACATGTGGTCTTGCTCTGAGGCTTATCCACAGCCATCCACTTGGGAACATTGTTCAGGCAACACCATAAGTGTATATATTTCACGATGAAGGTGTTAAAAAGGCATAAATAGTGGTATTTGTGAAAAATTTTATTTTATTTGTGATTCATGGAGGTTGATTTGTACATGTTAAAAAAGGCAGTTTTGATTATCATTACGGTTGCTAAAGCTAACACGAAGGTGTAAGGTCACATTTTGAGTTATTTCGTGATGCAATATTTATGTAAACGATCATTTTTTCTATTCTGTATTTCTTTTCAACTACAGTTTTCACCGCTTGTCAAATGAAGATTCTGAGTAAAAAGTCAACTCTACTCGGACTCGTGTATTCATTGACAGAGGTTTAGCTTGGTGTTTGATCAGAGTTGCTACACTCTGCAACAGAACACTACAGTGTGTGTTTAGTTAGTTTGTTTGTTTGCTTGTTTTAATCAATTTTAAATCATGCTTTTTATCTGTTTTTGTTTCTAATGTCTCTGTAAAGCACTTTGAATCACCTTGTTGTTGAATTGTGCTATACAAATAAATTTGCCTTGCCTTATAGAGACTTGCCTTATTGTGTGTGTTGATGACCAGATACTTCTCTGATTCTTCATCTAACTGTAGCTGCTGATAGGCATGAGGAAGGTCAAGTTTACTGAAGGATGTTCCTCCAGCTAAGTAGCAAACAAATCTTCCGTATTAGGAAGTGGATATCTTTCCTCTTCAACACATTGGTTGACACTGACTTTGTAGTCACCACATATCTGATCACCTCACTGTTTATGCTAATGCCAGCATACAGACAGAGAGTGAAGGTCATCAAACCTGTTATGAAAGAGGTAAGAGTGTGGCCACAGGAGGCCACCTCTGCTCTTCAAGACTGCTTCGGGTCAACTGATTGGGACATATTCAAGGAAGCAGCCACCTACAATAACATCATAGACATCGAGGAGTACACAGACACGGTGAGCTCATACATCACCAAATGCATTGATGATGTAACACAGGTGAAAAGTATCACAACTCGAGCCAACCGGAAGCCATGGCTAACAGGAGATGTCCACAGGCTGCTGAAGGCCAGAGACAAGGCCTTCAGAGCTGGGATGAAATAGGCCTGAGAACAGCGAGAGCCAACCTGTCCCGTGGCATCAGGAAAGCGAAACAGGACTACACACACAAGATAACCTCCCACTTCAATGATAGCAAGGATGCAAGAAGCCTATGGCAAGGCATCCAGGCTATTACAGACTACAAGCCTGTAGCGCGTAGCTGTGAGAGCGACACCACTCTGCTCAACAACCTGAACAGCTTCTTTGCACGATTTGAAGCACAGAACAACACACGCCCACAGAAACACCACCACCTTCACACGACCAGCCTCTGTGCCCTGTCTGCTGCCAGCGTGAAGAGGACACTCTCACCATCAACGCCCGGAAAGCAGCGGGTTCCAGATAACATCCCTGGTAGTGTGCTGAAAGACTGCGCAGAGGAGCGGAAGAATGTCTTCACAGACATCTTTAACACCTCCCTGAGGCAAGCCACTGTCCCATCATGCTTCAAGACTGCCACCATCATACCTGTGCCAAAGAAACCATCCCAAGCCTGTTTCAATGACTACCGCCCCGTGGCACTGACACCCATTATTATGAAGTGCTTTGAACGACTAGTCATGTCACACATCAAATCCACCCTACCTCCCACCCTGGACCCACACCATTTCGCATACAGAGCGAAACGATCCACAGAGGATGCAATCTGCTCTGCCCTCCACCCAGCCCTAACTCATCTGGACAAGAAAGACTCATATGTGAGAATGCTGTTCATAGACTTTAGCTCAGCATTCAACACCATAATACCACAACAACTCATCTGTAAACTGGACAGACTGGGCCTCAGCACCTCCCTCTGCAACTGGCTTGCTGGATTTCCTCAGCCAGAGGCCTCAAGCGGTGCATGTAGGCAACAAGGTCTCAAACAGCATCACCCTGAGCACGGGGGCTCCACAAGGCTGTGTGCTCAGTCCTCTGCCTTCACCCTGCTGACACATGACTGCACACCAACCTACAGCTCCAACCACCTTTTGAAGTTTGCGGACGACACAACGACTGGTAGGGCTCATCACCAAGGGCGATGAGACCCACTACAGAAAGAGGTTGAGCTCCTGACCACGTGGTGCAGAGACAACAACCTCCTGCCTAAATTCAGTAAGACCAAGGAGATTATTGTCAACTTCCAGAGAGGCCACACCTGTCACCCCCCATTGACCATCGACGGCGCTGCGGTGGAGAGGGTGAGCAGCACCAAGTTCCTGGGGGTGCACATCAGTGAGGACCTCTCTTGGACCACCAACACAGCATCACTGGCCAAGAAAACACAACAGCGCCTCTACTTCCTGCGCAAACTCAAGCGGGCAAGTGCTCCACCACCCATCCTGACTACATTCTACAGAGGAACTATGAAAGTATCCTCTCCAGCTGCATCACTGTGTGGGGCGGTAGCTGCAACGGACTATAACAGAAAAGCTCTACAACGCATTGTGAGAACAGCTGAGAGGATAGTTGGTGTACCACTCCCCTCCCTGCAAGACATTTACACCACTCGCCTCACCCGCAAAGCCATCACAATTGTCCACGATGCAACCCACCCCGCACTGTCTGTTCAGCCTCCTGCCCTCTGGAAAGAGATACAGAAGTCTCCGCTCCCGCACTACCAGGCTCACCAACAGCTTCATCCACCAGGCTGTGAGACTGCTGAACTCTCTTCCCTCCCGGCTTCCCAGCCAGCAGAATCACCAGATTGGCAGAAGTATAGTAGACAGATTGGACTCTACCCCCCCACACTCTCCAACAAGGAAACACTCTCTGAACCAAGAACTGAAAACATTCCTGACTTGCATTGCAATTGCACACACCTGCTGCTATATATTATTTTTAGTATTCTTTTAGCACTATTTATATTATTATATTACTATTTATTATCTTATTGTTAGGGCTGTTTTTGTTTTTGTTGTGCATCTGCACCTTATTGTTGTCAATGCCTACGCATTTTTTTGGGACAGTGTGAAACGTAATTTCAATTCCTTTGTATGGCAAGTACCTTTGAAGAAATTGACAAATAAAAGTATTCTATTCTATTCTATATCCTAATTGTTTTGTCTGCTTTTGGCACAGTAACAATAGGGGATGCCCACTCACTTTTCTCAACCTTTGAAATAACCTTCACCTTTTCCAATATGTCCAGCTCCTTTTCCACAGCTTCTTTAGTGCATAAGGAACTGGGCGAGCTTTAAAGAAAATTGGTGCAGTGTTTGGTTTAGTGTGGATTCTAGCTTTAAATCCCTTTATGCAGCCTTGGTCATCTCGAAAACACTGCCTGATGGCGCTGAATCACTTCTAGTACTCCTGGCTTTGCTTCTTTCTGCACCAGTACCTTGTGTACTGTGAAAATCTGTTTCCAGTTCAGCTGTAGTTTCTTTAACCAGTTTCCGTCCAATCAGAGCTGGTCTGTCTCCCTGAACAACGATCAGTGGTAGGGTGATGTTTTGAGTCCCATACTGTACTGGTAACATAATATATCCACGCACAGCAATGTGTTGGCCTGAGTAGGACTTGAGCTTAAGCCCACTGGCTTGTTTTATAGGGAAATGAGTGAGATGCATCTGATAATACTTGTCTGATACCACCGACACTGCTGATCCTGTATCCAGCAGCATGGTGGTGTTCTTGCTCCCAAGCGCAACATCCACTGTGTAATCCTTCTCACTGGAGGTGATGGAGTACATTGAATATACTCCAAAAAGTTCAGCTTCATCATTCCTACTTGAGCATTCATCCTCAGTTTCCAAATACTGAGTTTGCTGACTGAATTTTTTATTCCTGCAAGCACGTGCAATGTGTCCTATTTTTACACAAACATGACACTTTTCACTCTTAAATTTGCACTCACGTGCTGAATTCTTTCCACCACAACAATAACATGGTTGCTTCATTCCTGTGTGTTTTTTAGGTCCCTTCCAGTTCTTTACTTGTTATTGCCCTCTTGCCTGTTCTGTACTTTCCATCCTTTGTTGAAAAAAACTTTGGAGCATTTGTCAAGGCATTTACGTGGTGAGGGTCCTGGCGTCCTGAGAACTCCATCGTATTTTTCGAAGCGAGTTCCATAGATACGGCAATCCTCACATGCATGTGGAATGTAAGATCTTTTTCCGATAGTAGCTTGCACTGCATAGCATCAGAACGCAGCCCACTAACAAAACGATCCCTCAGGGCCTCATCCAAATCCATCCATCCATCCAATCTTCATCCGCTTTATCCGAGGCCGGGTCGCGGGGGCAGCAGCCTAAGCAAAGAGGCCCAGACCTCCCTCTCCCCAGCCACCTCCTCCAGCTTATCCGGGGGAATACCAAGGCGTTCCCAGGCCAGCCGAGAGATATAATCTCTCCAGCGTGTCCTGGGTCTGCCCCGGGGCCTCCTCCCGGTGGGACATGCCTGGAACACCTCGCCCAGGAGGCGCCCAGGGGGCATCCTTGTCAGATGCCCGAACCACCTCAGCTGGCTCCTTTCGATGTGGAGCAGCTGCTCTACTCTGAGCCCCTCCCTGATGGCCGAACTTCTCACGCTATCTCTAAGGGAGAGGCCAGCCACCCTTCGGAGGAAGCTCATTTCTGCCGCTTGTATCCGCGATCTCGTTCTTTCGGTCACTACCCACAGCTCGTGGCCATAGGTGAGGGTAGGGACGTAGATCGACCGGTAAATTGAGAGCTTCACTTTTACACTCAGCTCCCTCTTCACCACGACTGACCGGTGCAGCATCTGCATTACTGCAGCTGCAGCCCCAATCCGTCTGTCGATCTCCGGCTCCCTTCTCCCATCACTCGCGAACAAGACCCCAAGATACTTGAACTCCTGCACTTGGGGCAGGAACTCATCCCTGACGCGGAGTGGGCACTCCACCCTTTTCCGGCTGAGAACCATGGCCTCAGATTTGGAGGTGCTGATCCTCATTCCCGCTGCTTCACAATCGGCTGCGAACCGTTCCAGTGCGAGCTGGAGGCCCTCACCCGATGAAGCCAACAGAACCACATCATCTGCAAAAATCAGAGATGAGATTCTGAGGCCACCAAAGCGAAAGCCCTCCGCCACTTGGCTGCGCCTAGAAATCCTGTCCATAAAAATTATGAACAGAACCGGGGACAAAGGGCAGCCCTGGCGGAGCCCATCACCCACCGGGAACGAGTCCGACTTATTGCCGGCAATGCGAACCAAGCTCTTGCAACGGTTGTATAGGGATCGAATGGCCCGTAGCAATGGGCCAGACACCCCATACTCCCGCAACACCTCCCACAGGACACCCCGAGGGACACGGTCGAATGCCTTCTCCAAGTCCACAAAACACATGTAGACTGGTTGGGCAAACTCCCATGCACCCTCAAGTATCCTCGAGAGGATAAAGAGCTGGTCCAGTGTTCCGCGACCAGGACGAAAACCGCATTGTTCCTCCTGTATCCGAGGTTCGACTAGCGGACGAACTCTCCTTTCCAGCACCCTGGCATAGACTTTCCCAGGGAGGCTGAGGAGTGTGATCCCCCTGTAGTTGGAACACACCCTCCGGTCCCCCTTTTTAAAGATGGGGACCACCACCCCAGTCTGCCAGTCAACAGGTACTGCCCCTGATCTCCACGCAACATTGCAGAGGCGTGTAAACCAGGACAGCCCTACAACGTCCAGAGCATTCAGGAACTCGGGGCGGACCTCATCAATACCAATGCCTCATCCAAATATTGTCCAAAATCACATGTGGCTGACAACTGCCTCAGGGCGACAACATAGTCAGAAACTGCCTCCCCTTCTTTCTGGTTACGTTTCTGAAAACAAAAATGCTCAGCTATCACCACTGGAGTCGGCTTATAATGCGCACTTAACGCTCCAGTCAGCGCTGCATATCCCATGGTACTCGGTACCCTCGGAGACACAAGATTCTTTAGCAGCCTGTATGTATCTGCTCCGATCACAGAGAGAAACATGCACACTTTCTTCTCATCGGAAACATCATTTGCCAACATCCATTGCTCCAGCCGCTCCAAATATGACTCAAAATCTTCCTTCGATTCATTATACTCTTCAACACGACCCACATGCATCGCCATGGTAGCTCACCAAAAGCTGTTCCGCTGCAGCCGTGAAGAAAACGTCTTGGTTTGTCTTTTTCTTTACATGTGAACACAGCCCTTCTACAGCCTCTGTCACACTGTGGAAATCTTTAGAATCCTCGTCGCCAGTTGTGATATTCTGGATTAGGCTCTTTGAAAAGATCAGGACAGAAGGACATGGATAGGTGCCTTTATTGAACAGCAGGACATCACACACTAACTTGTTGTTTTCTTAGCGTGCAGAAACTACCCTTTTTTGTTGTTATATATGGTCAACCAAGAACTAGCCCTGTAACAGGCACTTCTGTATTTTACCACTGGGGGGCAACAATTCACTCTATTACACAAATATTTGGACCTAACTATAGGTCTACTTTTAATGAAACTCAACATGACTTATCAGCTATCATTAATGTTCCTGCATACAGACTCCTTGGAGACCCCTACATAAATATCCACATACTATCCAGCTAGACTAGTGTGTCTGTCCCTGAAAATATTCCTGCATGTGTGATTGTTCATGTGTCATCTGCAGGAAACAAACAGGAAGTGAGTGAAGGACACAGGAAATGTTTCCAGCTCTTCCTCCTCTATCAGATTTTCTCTCCATACCTGAGAGTGTCCAGTCTCCAGCCTGGATCCTTCAGTCCAGCCGACAGCAGCGCCATTCCTGAGTCACCTGGATGATTGTAGCTCAGGTCCAGCTCTCTCAGATGGGAGGGGTTGGAGCTCAGAACTGAGGCCAGAGAAGTACAGCCTTCCTCTGTGATCAGACAGCCTGACAGACTGCAGAAACACAAAACAACAATCAGTCTGTCAACAACGTTTTCTCTTTGTCACAGTAACATCTATCCATTTACATCCACAATGTAACTTTTAACTGCCATAAATGTAAATTATGTCAGTTTGTTTAATTTATTGTGTTCATGTATGTTTATTTCCTTTATTTATTGTTGTTCCTTTTGGGGTAGGAACTAAGGTTCATTCTGTGTTGCGCACAGGCCCCTTTAAGTGACGTAAAGGGAAGTCAAAAGCATGTGCAAAGAAGCAAAGTTAATAAGTTAACTAAGTCAGAAGAAGGAATAAATAAGCAGTTTAAAGTAAAAGAAAGCTGCGAAGAAGAAGAAATTGAGAATTATTTTTGTTAAGTTTTTGTTCCTGAAGCAGACTCATTCCCTCACGGTTATGTGCAGCAGCAAGGTATGTTAACTGTTTGTTTATCGTGTATTTGTTAACTTGGGTTTAAATGTTTATTTGTATTTATGTTTGGTCATTCTGTACTTTTATGTAATAACAGTTTGACGGTGGATTTTATGGTGTTTCTGAGGAGAAGTGTGACGGAAGAATAAATCCATCTGTGAATGAATAACCGTGGTGTCGTGTATTAACTGGAGGGAGTGATAGTAACTTTATTTAAAAGTGACAATTCCCAACAGACAACAACAGTCATCTGAAGCTGTTTAACAGTGTAAGGTAACAGCCTCCAATATTAGAGAGAAAGCCCCAACTGTAAGAGCCAATTAAAGGTTAATTTTATTGGTACTGGTAAAATAATTAGAGGAGAAATATACATGTTTGATGTTAAGAATATAATTTCTAGTTGATTTCAAAATACTGTTTGTTAAAGGTATAGAATATAGAAGTGCGACATTCTAATGCACTTTTTAGTATTTTGGGCTTCTGGCACACTGTAATTACGTAGTTGGGGAGTCGGATAAGCTGGAAGCAACACAGTTTTTGACCGAGTCTTGCCATGTAAATTAAAAGTTTCAATAAACATCTTTTTTGCAAAAAAAGTACCTGGACTTGCTCACGTTTCAAATGCATGTTGCCGGACTGACTCCTAAAGGTGGTACAGAAGAGTGAAATAGAGACGGAGTGCCGCCACTACACCAACCATCAGACAATTGTGGAGATACAGAAATTCTTTTATTGCTGCCATATAATCTGCATCATTAAACTGCATTAATAACATTCTTTACAGCATTATTCCATCTAATAATATTTCTCACAGTATTGATATTGCATTAAAGTTGTCTATTGAAGATGTTCATTTGAGGATCCTTCCATTATGTTAACTTTATTACAAGTACGGTCAGAAGTATTTCATACACATTGCATATTTGTGCTTATTTCGAGTTGATGTCAGGTTCATTAAGGGTCTTAAGCTTCACTGGCGTGACTGTCCAGGTGATACATGCTGAGGGAAACTAGAACAGGATGATTGCATGCATGCTTACAACACATATAATCTAGGAATGTGTCAGGCCTGAGGCCTTAACTCATTTGGTGTCTCACTATATTTACTCTACTTGGCAACAGATGACCAGAGTAAATAATTAGCCCCAGAGACCCTGAGGGCTTGAAGTTTATTACCTTGTATGGAAGGTGTTATAGAAAAGAGAAGTTCTGTGTCTGTTTATAGCCACTAAAGATGTACAAGATGTACCATTAACTGTGACTAATGTCTGGAACATATTTTACTCTGACTATTTTTATTGATGCCGGGGGGGTGGGGGGGGGGGGGGGGGGGCGTATACCCCACTGCTTTGTAAGCGTCCACAACATGTTTTTTGGCAGAAGACATAGGCTGATGTTTTCTCCTGTGTGTTAATAAACTCATCGTTTGATTGCACTTCTCTGGGGCCTCCGTGGTTTGTCTCACTGCTCTACATTGATCGATTTCGCGACACAATCCACTGTGAGCAGCACTTGGTGATGGTGGGAAGAAGAACTCCCTTTGACACAAAGATCCTCCCAGTGAAAACAGGCTCCAGGAGGAGCATCTACCATGACTGGTTGCAGGGTGAGGGGAAAGAGAAGAGATGAGCTCAGAGAGACAAGAACAAAACAAAACTAAGGAGAGAGAAGACAAAAGACATGCATTAGTGACATATAAAAGCATCAGGAGTGAAAAGGGGGAGAAGAAAGCAGAGCATCATGGGAAGTCCACCAACAGCCTGAGCCTATAGCAGCATAACTAAGGGATGGTTCACCTGATCCAGCTCGAACTATAAGCTTTATCAAAAAGGAAAGTTTGCAACTGATCTTCAAAGTAGAGAGGGTGTCTGTGTCCTGAACTTAAACTGGGAGCTGCTTCCACACCCAGTCCAACATAGCCAGGCTGAGTCGTTAGATTAGTCCAACGAAACTCAGAAAGTCATTACTTATGTCACATTTTAGTGCAAATGTAGAAAAACTGTCCAAAAGTTATTTCTAAATCTGATATTAAACAATTTAAATGGTGAAAAAAGCTGTAAAGAAAACAGAAAGAGTCAATAAAAGCCTCTTTAGAGGGTCACCAGTTTAAAACTCAGACATTTAAACTG